>NW_028083505.1:726342-750811 GCF_014824575.4 Sturnira hondurensis | reverse complement strand
TCAGTAAATGAATGGATCAAAAAACTATGGTACATATACACAATGGAATTTTATGCTGCAGAAAGAAAGAAGGAGCTCCTACCTTTTGCAACAACATGGATGGAACTGGAAAGCATTATGCTGAGTGAAATAAGCCAGGTGTTGAAGGACAAATACCATATGATCTCACCTCTAACAGGAAGCTAAACAACAAAGCAAACAAGCAAGCAAAATATAACCAGGGACACTGAAATAGAGAACAGGCTGACAGTGACCAGAGGGGAGAGGGGAGGGAATTTCAGGGGAAATGGGGGAGGGATTTAGAGGAACCTATATGGAGGATACATGGACAACAACTGGGAGGGGTGGAGATGGGAGGGAGGGGGGAGGGTGGGGGGTGGGATGGGATGGGAGTAATGGACAGAGAACTGTACTTGAAAAATAATTAAATAAAAAAATTGAGAAAAAAAAAGAGGTTTGGGATTTGTAAGATCCTTAATTAATATTGGTTTATTGTCCAGCAGAAAAATCCCAGCAAAGGTTTGTAAAGTGTACATTTCCTTACATCTTCGCCAAAATAGCTATTATTTATAAAATCCCAAATTTACTGAAAACAAACTATTTCAATGAATATGTTGACTGCATTTTACTTTCAACTTCTTTTGTATATTATTAAACATGCGTATTTCTAAAAAAAAAAAAAAGTACTTTGTTGATATTTTCAGAACATTTCACCCCAGAGAAGCAAAATTTACATTCTTTTCAAATGCACACAGATCATTTTCAAAGATAAACCACATTGTAGGACACAAAACAAGCCTCAACAAATTCAAGAAAATTGAAATTATAACAAGTATCTTCTTGGATCACAATGGCTTGAAAATAGAAAACAACTTCAAGGGGAAAAACCTCAAAAACATTAATGTTTCTCTCCCTCTTTCCTTCCCTTTCCCTATCTCTAAAAATAAAAAAAATAAAATTTTTACAAATGGTGTTGGGAGAACTGGACTAGTGGATGCAAAAAAATATAACTAGAGCACAAGTTTTTACCATACAGCAAAATAAACTCAAAATAAATAAAAGGCTTAAATATAAATTGTGATACTATAAAAGTCCTAGCAGAGAACATAAACAGTAAAATTTTAGGTATCCCACATAGCAATATTTTTACCAATATAGTTTCTATGGTAAGGGAAATAAAGGGGAAAATTAACAAATGGGACATCAAATCAAAAAAGCAGGACTAAGGAAACCATCATCAAAATGAAAAGGAAACCAACCTATGGGAGAACATATTTGCCAATACTACATTGGACAAGTGTTTAATCTCCAAAATATATAAAGGCCTCATACAACTCAATACCAGGAAGACAGACACTCCAATTAAAAAATGGGCGAAGGACCTACCTGAAAACACATTTCTCCAAGGAGGACATACAGATAGCCCATATATGTATGGTACAGCCCATAGATATCTGAAAAGATGCTGAACATCACTAATCATCAGAGAAATAGAAATTTAAACCATGAGATATCACCTCACACCAGTCAGAATGGCCATCACCAGTGAATCAACAAACAAGTGCCAGTGAGGATGTGGAGAAAAGAGAACTCTAGGGTAGGTGGGAATGCAGACTGGTGCAGCCACTGTGGAAAACACTATGGAATTTCCTCAAATAAATTAAAAATGGAACTGCCTTTTGGCCCACTGATTCCACTGTTGGGAATATATTTTAAGGACCCCAAAACACCAATTTAAGAGAATTTATGCACCCCTATGTTCATAGGAGCACTATTTATAATAGCCAAGTCTTGGAAACAGCCTAAGTACCCATCAGTAGATGAGTGGATCATAAAATCTGCAGTATACTTTCACAATGAAATTCTACACAGCAAAAAGAAAGAAGGAACACTTATCTTTCACAACAGTGTAGGTAGAACTGGAGACTGTTATGCTGAGTGAAATAAGCCAGTTAGTGAAAGACAGATACCATATAATCTCACTTACAAGAGAAATTTATGAACAAAATAAATTAACGAGCAAAATAGAAACAAAGACATGGAAACAGGAAATAGACTGACCGTAGGGGAGGGGGAAGGCTGATAATGGTGGAAAGAAGGGGATTAGTCAAAGAACATATATGAATGACCGATGGACATGGAAAATGGTGTGGGATTAACTGTGAAGACAGGTGTGGGCTAGGTGGAGGAGTGCAAAGGGGTAAAAATTGGGACAACTATAATAAAATAACAATATTTTTTTATTTAAAAAATGAATTCCTGTTAGAAAAATCTGATACAATTCAGAAATTTTTGTGAGAAAATCAAAAGTAAATTTATGCCTCATCTACCATACCAAAATAAAAATAAATAAATCACTCATATTCTATAACCCAAGATCAAGTGAATCTATTAAAAAATTTTACAAAATCTCTAAAGTTAAATTTTCAAATTTAAAATGGTGACTTTGAAATAAGTAACATCTGCAAATAAAGTTTCATGATTCCACTCAATTTAATTACCAAGTCAGGTGAAAAGTAATCCTTTCTCAAATTCATACACATCACACACTGGCATGCAGTGTATATGCAAACATAACACACAGATAAAATTGATGTATTTCAATTGAGGGTTATATATACAACAGAATATTTTCTCATTACTGAGACTTTAGATCCACAAAGTAAAACTTTATAGGGTATTGGTTTTAAAGCATGTTAATTTTAAGTTATTTGGTATTCTCTTCTATTTAAGAGAAAGCAGATCAGCTTATCTCAGATAACTCAAAAATCTATTTTTCCCCAGGTGCCCTACATTATGGACTAACAAATCCTATTGTATTTCACAATGGGAGATTCTTTGCTATGCACCATTAGCTAGGCTATTTGTTCTCCTTTGAGATTTGACATAAACATTAGTATAGCTATTATTGCAACCATAAGAAACATACAGGACTTATCTGCTTTTTATCTTTCACAGAAGAATGTTCATTGTCTTGACTAACATGATATTTGTATGTGTTTTGAATTTTAATTATGTATATCTGGATAACATCCACATTTAAAATCTGTGATGTAGAAATTAATTCACCATATTTGGAATCCAAAAACAGGGCCTAAATTCTGGCAAGCAGTCTGTTTGAACCATGAATCTGCATAGCAGTGAGAGCCAACAGCACCTCTGTCTCCCATGCCAAGAGGAAGCAGTTCTTGAGTGAGGAATTTCACAGCCAGTTTTCTAAACAAACAGTACCTGAAAAAAAAAAAACAGGCAACACCTTGTTTTTCTGCCATAAATGTTGAGTGGGATCTGCAAGTCCATTCCCATGGGTAGCACTGGCGAAAGCCCTGCCTGTCAAGGGAAATTTCCAAGGAGTAAAATAACAGAACTGAAAATAAACAGCATCAAATGGAGGGTTTTATCAGAAAATTATGCTGGACCCACCCAATTATAACTCACCTATTGGCCATTATTGATAGGTATTCATATCTAGCAAAGAACATAATTTCAGCAATGCAAATAATGCAGGAAGTATGAAAGCTACTAGCTTTTAAAAGAAAAACACATTCAGAAATTGAAACTCGATCACCAACTTACACCATACACAAAAATAAATTCAAGGTGGATAAAAGACTTAAATATAAGCCATGACACCATTAAACTCCTAGAGGAGAACATTCGCAAGGAAATCTCAAATATTTCACACAGCAACATTTTCACTGGTATGTCCCCTAGAGCAAGGGACATAAAGGAAAGAATAAACAAATGGGATCTCATCAAAAATTAAAAGCTTTTGCATGGTTAAAGAAAACAGTATTAAAATAAAAAGAGAACCAACTATATGGGAAAACATATTTGCCAATGATACCTAAGACAAGGTTTTAATCTCCAAAATATACAAAGAATTTACATGACTTCACTCTAAGAAGGCAAGCAACCCAATTAAAAAGTCACCAAAGGACTTGAACAGACATTTCTCCAAGGAGAACATACAGAAGATCCAGAGACACATGAAAAGATGCTCAATGTCACTAGCTATCAGAGAGATGCAATTTAAAACCACAATGAGATACCACTTTACACCGGTCAGAATGGCCATCATAAACAAAGCAACAAACAACAAGTGTTGGAGAGGTTGTGGAGAAAAGGGGGACCTAATACATTGTTGGTGGGATTGCAGACTGGTACAACCACTATGGAAAACAGTATGGCATTTTCTAAGAAAACTAAAAATGAATCTGCCTTTTGACAGATTATATAACCCAGCAATTCCACTGCTAGGATTATACCCTAAGAACCTTAAAACACCAATCCGAAAGAACCTATGCACCCCAATGTTCATAGCACAATCTACAATAGCCAAGAGTTGGAAGCAACCTAGGTGCCTGTCAGTAAATGAATGTATCAAAAAACTATGGTACATATACACAATGGAATTCTATGCCCAGAAAGAAAGAAATAGCTCCTACCCTCTGCAACAGCGTGAATGAAAATGGAAAATATAATGCTGAGTGAAATAAGCTAGGCGTTGAAAGACAAATACCATATAATCTTACCTTTAACAGGAAGCTAAACAACAAAACAAACAAGCAAGCAAAATATAACCAAAGACACTGAAATAGAGAACAGGGGGACAATGACCAGAAGGGGAGGGGAGGGAATTTCAGGGGGAAAAGGGGAAGGATTTACAGGAACAAATACAAAGGACACATGGACAACAACGAAGGGGGGTGAAAATGGGAGGGAGGTGGGGACCACTGGGGGGTGGGCTGGGATGGGAATAAAAGACAGAAAGCTGTACTTGAACAATTAAATTTAAAAAAAGAAAGAAACTGGGTGTAAACAGCCAAACTCTGCGAGGCCCATAGGGTCGTCTGCACAGTTTTGTCTTATCTCTCCTACCATTTGGAAGCCACGTAAGCCCTCAGACAGTCTCACCCTTCCCCAGATCTTATACTCCTTACCTATAAGGAATTTAAAGAATGTTAGCTCAGCCTAGATTTTATCTTAGACTCAAGTGATAGAAACTGATTAGTTCCTTATTCTTATACTCCCATGACAAACTGACCCTGCAAAAGCCCTAATATATAGTCCCTGGTAGGGTAGCATTTTCTGTACTCTTTCCCAACAAGACCTGTGTACATATGGCCTTATTCTTACCAGGATTTCCAGATATAACACTATCCCTTGTCTAGGCCCTACCTTCTCCTACCAAACTTCTGTGGGGTCAACAGACAACCACACAATTACATACTTCCTGACTCAGGGATTATACCAAAAGACACACACTCAAATCTCATGTACCCACACCACAGCTCAATAAGATGTCTGTCTTTCTCCAGTTTTTTAAAAATATTTTATTCATTTATTTTTAGACAGAGGAAAATGCAGGGATAAAGAGAGGGAGAGAAACATCAATGTGTAATTGCCTCTCAGGTATCCCCTATTGGGGACCTGGCCCGCAATCCAGGCATGTGCCCTGACTGGGAATCCAACTGACGACCCTTTGGTTCACAGGCCAGTGCTTAATCCACTGAGCCACACCAGCCAGGGCCCCCAGTTTCAAATATGGGAAAATAAGGCATAATGCTGCCAAATAACTTGCTCAGGGTCTTACTGCTTGTAAACAGGGGATCAAGTAGTCCAACCCACATGTGTATGGATCTCTAAGCCTAACTACTATATGCAGTTATCTGTAGAGATGACAAGCTTAGACCCTTTCAAACATAATTACTCTCTGAAGACCAAGCTCCTACTCTGATTTCCCTCTGTCTTTTCAATCAAGTGGTGTTTTGTGACAGGGAACAGGTAGATATCTTTCTCCTGGTTCCACATTATAAATCCTGGTCAAAACATCTACAATAAAGTACAAGAAGAAAGGTGAGTGTCAGTGCTGACAGCTGGAAGGTGCCAGGAGTGCATACTTTTTCTATAATCCACAGGGCTTTGCCTGAGGGTTGCAATTTTGATTTGGCAGCTATTTCATCTTAATGTGGAAACAACAGCTATAACCTGGAGACCAATATCACTACATGCACCAATGGCATTCTGTTACTCAGATCAGATCTTTTCTTTGGGCAAATATAGACTTAACTGTTTTCTGCAAGTAGTCTTTGACCCAAGCAAAAATAAAAAGTTGCTAAAATTAAAAACTTAGCAGCCCCATAGTTTAGTCACAGACAAATCAGGGAACTTTTTTTCCTGTCTCTCTTTAACATAAAATATTCACAACCTGCTCCAACCTTAGTTTCATCACTCATAATGTGAGTGATTTCTTACTTTCTGCCAAGCATTTAGGGAAAACAAAGGCAAAAGTGATTTAGATTTGGAAGAAATTTTTCAGTAAACAAAAATCAGTATACAAAAACTTATAGTCATAGCATCAAGGTATTATAGATTTGTTTAAACAATAAGATTCCAAAGAAAAATGATATAAATAGTCACATTTAATGAAAAGCCACCCTTCTTCACTGTGAGCTTAAGTCACAGCAGAGATTAGACATAAAATTTACCAAACTTCATGCAATTCATTACGTTCGGTTCTGTTGTATGTTTAAGAAACTTTTGGTGTTATTGTCATATTGGGACCTTCAAATTCCTCTCATAATGTGTTAAGAACACATCCACTCTATGTTGGTCTGATGCTGACCTTCAATGTGACAACACATCCCAAAAAGTCTGGGAACAACCCAAAGGAAGAATCATTTATCAAGAACATAGCCCTGGCTGGTGTGGCTCAGTGGACTGAGCACCAGCCTGCGAACCAAATGATCACTGGCTTGATTCTCAGTCAGGGCACATGCCTGAGTTGCAGGCCAGGTCCCTATAGAGGACACGTAAGAGAGAACCACACATTGATGTTTCTCTCCCTCTCTTTCTCCCTCCCTTCCACTCTGTCTAAAGAAATAAATAAAAAAAATTTTAAACATAGTTAAAATTATAGATATATATAAATTTTAAGTGAACTTCCAGCAAGGTGTAGGTAGATACCCTTTGCCTCCTTACACAACCAAAAGAACAACAAATTTAAAAACAAAAAATGACCAGAACTGCCAGAAAATTGAACTGTATGAAAGTCTGATGACCAAGGAGTTAAAGAAGAAACATTCATCCAGACTAGTAGGAGGGACAGGGAAGACAAGTGGCAGGGCAGTGACTGAAGGACAGGGCAGGCGAGGGGGCAACTAGTGATTTGATATTTGTGTGTGGATAAACTAGGAGGAACAACTAGGGAGTGAGACAGATTGTGCAACCCAGGGTCCCAGAGCAGGAAAAGGGGGCCTCAAAACCTCTGGCTGTAAAGACCTATACAGGTTGCAATGGTGAGAGAAACTCCCAGCCTCACAGGAGAGTCTGTTGGAGAGACCCACATGGTCCTAGAATATACACAAATCCACTGACCCAGGAATCAGCACCAGAAGGGGCCAATTTGCTTGTGGGTAGTGGGGGAGCTGACTGATAACCGGTTGAGAGCTGAGCAAGTGGCACTCTTCCCTCTTTGATCCCCACCTCCACATACAGTGCCATAACACAGCAATGTAGGTTGCCCTACTGTGGCAAATACCTAAAGTTCCACCCCTTACAAGGAAACAGGTGCATCAAGTGAAACAAAGGAATATGGCGAAATGAAAGATAGATCAAAACTCCAGGGAAAAAAGTAAGCGATGAGGAGAGAGCTAACCTAACAGATGCAGAGTTCAAAACACTGGTAATTATGATGCTCACAGAAAGTGTTGAGTATGGTCACAAAGTAGAGGAGCAACTGAAGGCGATGCAAAATGAAATGAAGAAAAATATAGAGAGAACCAACAGTGATAGAAAGGAAACCTAGGCTCACATCAGTGATTTGGAGCAGAAGAAAGAAATAAACATTGAACCAGAACAGAATGAAGAAACAAGAATTCAAAAAAAAATGAGGAGAGACTTAGGAACCTCTGGGATAACTTTAAATGTTCAAGCAGCCATATCATAGAGATGCCTAGAGAGAAGGAAGAGCAAGAAATTGAAAATTTATTGGAGAAAGTAATGAAGGAGAACATCTCCCATCTGGCAAAGGACATACACTTCCAGGAAGTCCAGGAAGCTCAGAGACCCCTAAAGAGGTTGGACCCAAGGAAGCACACACTGATGTATATCATAATTATATTACCCAAGATTAAAAATAAGGAGAGAATCTTAAAAAGAACAAGAGAAAAAGAGACAGTTACCTACAAAGGACTTCTCATAATACTATCAGCAGATTTCTGAAAAGAAATCCTACAGGCAAGAAGGGGCTGGAAAGAAGTATTCCAAGTCATGAAAGGCAAGGGCCTACATCCAAGATGACTCTATCTAAGAAAGCTATCATCTAGAATGGAAGGGCAGATAAAGTGCTTCTCAGATAAGGTCAAGTTAAAGGAGTTCATCATCACCAAGCCCTTATTATGTGAAATTTTAAAGGGACTTATCTAAGAAATAGAAGAAGACCAAAATGTGTGAACAATGAAATGACAACTCATAACTATCAACAACTGAACCTAAAAAACAAAAAGCTAGGCAAACAAGTATAACAGAACAGAATCACAGAAATGGAGATTATATGGAGGGTTATAAGCAGGGGGGGTGGGGGAAGAATAGGGGAAAAAGTACAGGGAATAAGAACTATAAGTGGTCGAAACAAAATAGACGGGAACATTAACAATAGTATAGAAATGGGGAAGCCAAAAAACTAATATGTACAACCCATGGACATGAACAAAGGGAGATGGTGCTGGTGAGAGGGGGGTGCAGGGCAGAGGGGTATAAAGTAAATGAAAACATGGGATAATTGTAATAGCATAATGAATAAAATATACTTTAAAAGAATATATACACAAAGAGAAGTAGGTGACAGCTGTGGACACCAGTATACTTCCTGGAAGAGGAAACCCACAAACAAAGGAACCACCAACAGATAACAACAAAAGAAGGTGAAGAAGGGAGTGGACGCCACACTAACCTCAATCCAGGGCCTATCTGGAACTACAACTAAATTGTGGAGAAATTACCCAAAACAAACAACTGAAAAATAGTGAAAGAGAAGCCTCAGAACCTTTTACAGAGAAAAGAACCAGCTTCAACACAACCTTTCCATGCCTGCATAACAGAATACAAGACATGGAGAATGGAGTGACCCTCAGATAACCAGCTGGAGAGAAGTAACCACCAAAGAAAGACCCAACATCAAAACCCAAAGATATAGAGAGAGCCAACATAAACAACAGCACAAGACCAGCAAGCTCAGGAGATCAAGGAGACTGCACCAGTGAATCTCACAGGTATTCTCCCATAGCAGTTTACAACATGGAGTCAGAAAACATTAATCTAAGAAGCAAAAGCTAACAAGAAGAACTCACAAACATGGGAAGACAAAGAAACAACCCCCAAATGAAAGGAAAGGAGGAAGCCTCAGGAAGAATGCTAAATAAAATACAGAAAACTCAACTATCAGATGTCTTTAAAACAATGAGTATAAAGAAGCTCAATGAGCTCACTGAAATTACCAAAAACTACAGGGGAACTACAATGAACTCACTGCAAACTAATCAACATGAAAAAGGAAATAGAAACTATCAACAGGAGCAAAGAAGAAATGAAGAATACAATTTCTGAACTGAAGAACACATTAGAAGGAATCAAAAGCAGGCTAGATGAAGCAGAGGATTGAATCAGTGAGCTGGAGGACAAGGTAGAAATAATGCCCAGAATGAGCAAGAGAAAAGAAAAGCAACTCAGAAAGGAGGAACAGATGGTAAGGGAAATGCAGGAAACCATGAAATGTAATATATCCATATAATTGGAATACCTGAAGAAGGAGAAGAAGAGCAAGGGATACCAAGGGATACAGGAGCCTGTTTGAAAAAGTAATGATGGAAAACTTCCCTAATTTAATTAGAGAAAAAGACACATAAATCCAGAAAAAAAAACAGAGGGTCTCAATCAAGAGGAACCCAAAAAGGCCCACTTCAAGATACATCATAATTAAAATGGCAAAATTTCAAAACAAAGACAGAATATTGAAGGCACCAAAGGAGAAACAGGAAGTAGCATACAAGAGAGCCCCAATAAGATGATCAGCTGATTTCTCAATGGAAATCCCCCAAGACAAAAGGGAAGGGTAAGAAATATTTTAAATATTGAAAACCAAAGGTCTTCAACCACTACTGTTCTATCCAACAAGGCTCTCAATTGAAATGGAAGGCCAAAAAAAAGGAGCTTCCCAGACAGAAGAGTCTTCAAGAAATATACCTCCTCAAAACCAGCTCTGTAAGAAATGCTAAAAGGTCTGCTTTAAGAACAGGAAGAAAAACAGTGAGAGAGAGAAACACAAGTATGAAAAAATGGCAATGAATAAATACCTATCAGTAATAACCTTAAATGTAAATTGATTAAATGCTTTAATCAAAACACATATATAATAGCTGAATGGATAAGAAATCATGACCCACACACAAGCTGCCTACAAGAGACACACCTCAGAACAAAAGACCTACACAGATTGAAAGTGAAGGGCTGGAAACAAATCTTCCAAGTAAACAAAAAGGAGGAAAAGGCAAGGTAGTAATACTCATATCAGACAAAATAGACTTCAAAAAAAAGCAATAAAAAAGAGACCCGGAAAAAGCGTCATAAAAAGAGACCCAGGTCACTTCACAATACTCAAGGAAGAATCCATCAAGAAGACATAAACATTACAAATACATATGCCTGAAACATAGGAGCATCGAAACATATAAAGAACATTTTAGAGGACTTCAAGAAAAATATTGACAGCAACACAATTATAGTAGGGGATTTTAACACTCCACTGTAAAAAATGGATAAATCTACCAAATAAAATATCGACAAAGATATTGCAGCATTGAGCAATATCCTTGGTCAAATTAACTTAACTGATATATATAGAGCCTTTCATTCCAAAGAAGCAAATTACACATTCTTCTCAAATGCACAAAGAACATTTTCAAAGATAGACCACATGATAGGATACAAAATGAGCCTCAACAAATTCAATATTTTTGAAATCATATCAAGCATTTTCTCTGACCACGAGGGACTGAAACTAGAAACCAACCCTGAGAAAAAAAAAACACTCAAAATCATGGAGATTGAATAGTATACTATTAAATAATGAATGGGTCAAGAATGAGATTAGGGAAAAAATCAAAAAGTTTCTGGAAACAAATGAAATTGAACTCACAACAACCCAAAACTTGTGGGACACAGAAAAGGCAGTCCTAAGAGGGAAGTTCATAGTGATACAGGCCTACCTAGAAAAGATAGGAACATTTGAAATAAACAATTTAACACTACACCTACAAGAACTAAAGGAAAAACAATAAAGACAGCCCAGAGCAAGTAGAAGGAAAGAAATAACCAAGATCAGAGCAGAATTAAACAACATAGAGACTAAAAGCACAATTCTAAGGATCAGTGAATTCAGGAGCTGGTTCTTTGAAAAGATAAACAAAATCAACAAGCCTTTAAGCAGGGTCATCAAGAAAAAAAGAGAGATGGCCCAAATAAATACAATCAGACAATCAGAGATGAAAAAGGAGAGATTACAACTCTCTCCTGTTTTTCCAAAGAAACACAAAGGATTGTGAGAAATTACCATAAAGAACTATATGCCAAGAAATTTGAAAACCTAGGTGAAATGGACAAATTACTAGAAAAATATAATCTTCCAAAACTGAATGAAGAAGAAGCAGAAAACCTGAACAGCCAATAACAGGAAAAAAAGCAGAAACCAAATAACAGCAGACAAAATTGAAGCAGTAATCCAAAAACTCCAACACACAAATCCCTGGACTGGACAGTTTCACGGGGGAATTTTACAAAGGGTTTAAGGAAGAACTAAACCCTATCCTTCAAAGATTATTCCAAATAATCCAAGAAGACAGAAGACTCCAAACTTTATTTTAAAGCTAGGATCATACTTATCCCAAAATCAGTTAAAGGCATAACAAGTAAAGCAAACTTCAGGCCAATATCACTGATGAACATAGACAATAAAATCCTCAACAAAATATTGGCAAACCACATCCAGCAGTACATTAAAAAGATCATACACCATGACCAAGGGTAATTCATACTAGGGATGCAAAGATGGTACAATATTCACAAATCAATAAATTTAATGCATCACATAAACAAAAGCAAACACAAAAGTCACATGATCATAGCAATACAGGTGGAAAAGGCATTTGATAAGGTAGAGCACAAATTTATGATAAAAACATTCAGCAAAGTGGAAATAGAGGGAGCATTCCTCAATATAATAAAGGCCATATATGAGAGACCTACAGCCAACATCATACTCAATGGGCAAAAACTAAACACTTTCCCACTTAGATCAGGAACAAGACAAGGATGGCCATTTTCACCACTCCTATTGAACATAGTAATGGAAGTCCTACCTACAGTAATCAGACAAAAAGCAGAAATAAAAGCCATCCAAATTCAAAAGGAGGAAACAAAACCATCACTGTTTGGAGATGACATAATAGTGTACATAAAAAATCCAATAGATTCCACCAGAAAATAACTCAATCTAATAAGGGAATTTAGTGAAATAGTGGGATACAAAGTCAATATTCAGAAACTAAAGGCATTTTTATATGCCAACAAGGAAATATCAGAAACAGAGATCAGCAAAAAAGTCCCATTTGATATGGCAACAAGAGAAATAAAGTACCTAGGAATAAACCTAACCAAGGAGGCAAAAGACCTTTACTCAGAAAACTACTTATCACTGAAGAAAGAAATTAAGGAAGACATGAACAAATGGAAGCATGCACCATGTGCATGGATTGGAAGAACTAACATCATCAAAATATCCATACTACCCAAACCAATTTAAAGATTCAATGCAATTCCTATTAATAACCAATGACATATTTCGCAGACATAGAACAAACATTTCAGAAATTGATATGGAACCACAAACGACCCCAAATAGCTACAGCAATTTTGAGAAAGAAGAACAAAGTAGGAGGAATCACAATACCTGACATCAAAGAGTATCACAAGTCCATTGTAATCAAAACAGCCTGGTACTTGCATAAGAACAGACACGGAGGCCAATGAAACAGAACAGAGAGCCCTGAAATAAACCCAAGTCACTATGGTCAATTAATGTTTGACAAAAAGGAAAGAAGCATAAAATGGAGTAAAAATAGCCTCTTCAACAAATGGTGTTGGGAGATCTGGACAGCCACATGCAAAAAAGTGAAACTCAATCACCAACTTACTCCACACATAAAAAATAAATCCAAGGCGGATAAAAGCCTTAACTATAGGTCATGACACCATAAAAGTCCTAAAAGAAAACATCGGCAGGAAAATCTCAGACGTTCCAAGCAACAACATCTTCACTGAATTGTCCCCTAAAGCAAGGGGACATAAAGGAAAGAATAAACAAATAGGACTTCATCAAATTAAAAAGCTTCTGCATGGCTAAAAAAACAGCATTAAAATGAAAAGAGAACCAACTATATGGGGAAACATATTTGCCAATGATACCTTGGACAAGGGTTTGATCTCCAAAATGTACAAAGAACTCATATGACTCTGCTCCAGGAAGATAAAAAAAAATTAAAAAATGGCAAAACATTTGAACAGACACTTTTCCAAGGAGGACATACAGAGGAACCACAGAGACATGAAAAGATGCTCAGCATCACCAGCCATCAGTGATATACAAATTAAAACCACAAGAGATACCACATCACACGAGTCAGAATGGCCATCATAAATAAATCAGCAAACAAGTGTTGGAGAGGATGTGGAGAAAAGGGAACCAACCCTAGTGCACCATTGGTGGGAATGCAGACTGGTGCAGCCACTGTGGAGCATGGAATTTTCTTAGAAAACGAAAAATGAAACTGCCTTTTGACCCAGAAATTTCACTGCTGGGATTGTATCCTGAGAACCCTGAAACACCAATTCAAAAGAACCTATGCACCCCAGTATTTATAGGAGCACAATTTACAGTAGCCAAGCGATGGAAGCAACTTAAGTGCCCATCAGTAAATGAGTAGATAAAAAAACTGGTACATTTACACAATGAAATACTATGCAAGAGAGAAAAATGAGCTCTCACGCTTTGCAGCAACATGGATGGAACTGGAAAGCATTATGCTAAGTGAAATAAGCCAGGTGGTGAAAGTCAATACCATATGATCCCACCTTTAAGCAGAGCCTAATAAACAAAACAAGCAAGCAAAATATAAGCAGAAACATTGAAATTGAGAACAATCTGATAGTAACCAGTGGGGAGGTGAGAGGGGAAATAAGGGGAAGGGTTTTTAGGAACAAGTATTTAGGATACACGGACAAAACCAAGTTGGGGTGGAAGCAAAGGAATAAGGGGTGTTTGGCTGGGGTTGAGAGGATTGGTGAGGGGAAAATGCAGGCAAGTCTAATTGAACAACAATAAAATAATTGATTGGAAATATGTAATTTCATAAAATAGTCTTAAATTCTTAAATCTGAGGCCAACTTTTAGGGAGAGCCCTTGTCCTTTTTTATCTACTCTTGTTTCTCACTGGGTTTCAATTTGGATCATTTCTGTTGACCTATCTTCGAAGTTCCCTATTTCTTTCCTCACTTATGTATAGTCTGGAGAGCACGGAGGGCAGAAGCAGTCAGTTTGGTAAGGAGCTGAACAGAGTTTGGTTGTTTTTTTTGTGAATAGGTGACTCAGCACTCCACAGATCTGAATTCCTCTGGCTGTGGACTGCAGCTTCCTGGTACCTGGTGCTAATCTTAGGGTGTTCCTGGTTTTCCTCAGCATTCCTGACCCATCTTCAGGCCTCAGAGGTCACTGACTGCCTGCCTGCCTGCCAACCCCACAGGCAGGTGTCTCTCCTCTCTTTGCTCCTGCCCATTAGCCTACTGATACAGGTGACATGAGCTGCTGGGCTCCTAGCAGGACTGGGTGGACCAGTCCTATCAAACCAAGAGCACCAGGGCCTCACAGTGGAGGTTTCTAAGTCCTTGCTCCTTCAAGTTGGAAGAATTTCCTATTGTTCCCCAGGTGTAATCAACTTGCCTTCCACTCCCCCAAAAGCAGTGGATCTTTGCCAGGTCCAGGGAGCAGGGTAGCTCCTACCTCTCTGCCAGCAGCTTCAGGCTCCTGTTTTATAAGAGAGCAGAACATGGGAGTAGGCAGTCCTTCACACCCCTGCACTTCCCGGGGGCTTTCATACTGATCCATCTTTTGGGGGAGCCAGTGGAAAAGAACTGATGAGTGGCAGCAGCCAGCCCTGGTGTCCTGGCCACCCAGGAATTCTAAATTGCCACACTAGTCTACACTCTGCCTTCAAGACCGCCTGTTTTAGCTATGTTCTCCTTACCCAATTGCATGTACTGCCAAAAGTGAGTGTGTCCATCTCTCCTTGTCACTCTGTGGAAATCAATCCCCCTGTTTACCTTGAGACAACTCTCTGGTGAGCTCAAGAAAAACTAGGGTCTTATGGATGACCTAGCCTTTCCTCTTCCTTACAGTGGGAAAAACGTGGTCTTTTGAATTTCTACATTCTACTGGGAAGCAGAAACCTTCCTGTACTTTTTAAAGGAACCCATTCTCATGGAGGGTAAAAAATTTATCTTCCTTTCTTGCATGAGCAGAACTTCCTCCAAAAACGGAGACACCAGTGAGTGCCTCAAGCCTGAGTCCCAGCATCTCTGAGTACATTCCTGAGTATAAGTCTCAAAATCACAGCACAATGTAATGGTTGAGGAATTTTTACCATAAAAGCAACATTTTCTAAAATATTTTTTACAGAATTCTCCTTCCCAATGGATTGTAATGGCTATTTCTTTTACCCACAAAACCTCACAAATCAGCCAAAGTTTAGTAAATGCTAGTTTCAAAAAAAAGTTTAAAGGTTTCTTTACCATGTACCCCTTCACAGCCTTACACAGGCTGTGCCCCTGTGTAAGGGGCACAGATACCACTGCAACATGCTTATACATAAGTCTTTGTGAATGTGCACAAACATGTCAGTAGAGAAATAGAGTCTCAGAAGTGGAATTCTTGGTTCAAAGGGCATACTTATTTTTTAAATTTACATTCAAATTCACATTCTGCACTTCAACAAAAAATTAAACCAACTTACATTCACAAAGAGTGCATTAATATTCCCATTTTCTTATACGTACACAGTAATCCTGTGTAGTAACATCCTTCCAATATTTGCTAATTTTACAGGAAAGCAATAGTGCCTTATGGTTCTCATTTGTAACCTGGCAATGTTTGTGTTTGTGTATTTCAGAAGTACTTAGTCTTTGCTCCTTTTTATTGGGTTAATCTCTTATTTATTTGGAAAAGATATTTATATTTTAAATAAGTTTTATCTTTTACTGTGAATTACAATTTTCTTCCTATTTTGCCCCCTATTTTGTCCCCTAACATTGTTCATGAGGTTTGTTCTTATTCACAAATGCTAAATTGTATGTAGTTATATTTAGCAATCAGTTCTTTGATGCTTTCTAAGTTTTATGTCATGCTTTCAAAGACCAATTCCACTCTAAATCACATTTTAAAAATCACTAGACTATTATAGTATGTCATAAAATTAAATTCTATGTAACTGTTAGAAACAATAAGATAAATTTATTTGTACTACCAGAAACTATTATATGTTTAGTGGGTATTTAAAAAATATTTACATGTACCATTATATTAAACCAGACAACACTTTATAAAGTTGGTATTATTTCCCCAATTTTACTAGTAAGGACACTGAATTACAGAGATGTTAAGGACCTTTTAACTTATCTAAAGTCTCAGGAAGTGGAGGAGTCAGAACTTGCTCCAGGTTTACTGACTCCACAGCTTGGGCTGTGAGCCAAACTACTGTACTTACGTCTATACCTGGAGTATTAAAAATCCAGCATGGCTCTTCATAGCTGTTTTCTATTCTTGAATGGAATTTATCCTTTAGGAAGAAACTGAAGTCTTCTGAAGATATCTTTAGAAGGCTCTTCTTTCTGAAGTTTTTTGGTTTTGTTTGTTTATTCAGCAGTTGCTTTTCAGCAGGGTCTGTATTGCTGTTACAATGATTATTTTACAAAAAAAAATCCACATGACATTAGAGAAAAATAAACTCTCTCTCTAAAAGGACAGCTTTAATATTAAGTATTCTCCAAACTACTCTGAACCTGGAAAATTGTTCAGGAGAGCACTTTGAAGAACTAACGTCCTTCTAAAAATAATACATTTGGAAGAAGAAAGTAAAACAGAAGGATTGTCTTTCCCAGTTCCCTTCTATTTGCTGACAGCTGTGTTATCAGGCCCACTTCCTCAAGAAACAATGCTGAAAGGAATAGAAATGTAATGTTTACTGAGCATATAATGTATGTTTTTATTAATATTTAACCTTGACCCACTTCAGTTATGCATACAAGGAAAAAGACTTTTTTGCTGATGTAATTTACTTTTCTTAATAAATTAAATCATTATCTGGCATTTTGTAACATTCTGTTCAAGCAGTTAGGGTAATCCACATTTTATTACTAAGTTATGTAGGTTGCAAAGGGACCTATTTCTCTCCATCTGACTCTCATGTCTGTTAATAATGCACATCTCTGTGAGCCAGGGCCCTCTCCTCTGCTCCTGGTATATCCCCACTCAGCCTAAAAAAGTTCAGACATTAACTGCTGAAAAGCATTTGTGCCAACAAAATCCAGAGCTTAGGTTAATTACTGGAGGAAGTTCCTTTCCATGGGCAACCTAAACATCTATTTTAAATCCTTATAGCACAAGAATTCTGAGGCTTTTTATAAAGAACTTATTCAGCTGCATTGATTAAATCCCACATAATTAGACTCAATTCAAGGCCACTAAGTACAGTGATATTTTTCTATAGAAACGGTTACATTTTTCACCTACCATCCACTTCATTTCTTTCTTTTTGTAAATTAATAATTACCATGTGCCTTCTAGACTAAGGAAAATGCATAAGAGTGTCAGTGTTTTCAAGAATAAGAATTTGATGTGGATCCTGGCCTGCAGGATCCGTGTATGCTGTGGCTACTAGTGAACAAATACACATGGACAACAGAAGTCCTGTGGGGGAAAAAGGGATAGCATGGCCACTCTCTATGAGACAAAGAGAGGGTGAGAGGGTCCCAGCCCCTGCCTGGACAGGCTTTGATTGCTTTTCTGGCACATTACATTGAGGATGGTCCTCATTTACTATGCACAGGTTCACTGCAGGCAATTGATTACCTTTTACAGATAACAAAGGAAAGAATGCTGCTAATTACTTCAAAGAGAAGGATGTTGCAGACTGAGGGGAAACGTGGTTGAACTGATCACACTCCATACTTGGGAGGTTTGGCACAGACTTTAGGAAGTTACAGTAAGCACTTGCTGCCTCAATTCAGACTTTAGGGAGTTACAGCACTTGCTAGGAGTTTTAGCAAAAGCAAGTCTCATAGCATTCTATGTACAATGCAGGCCTGATTCTCCACAGGAAAACCTCTCTGTGGGTGTGGTCCTGCATGCCACTTGCTCCCCACCAGTTTTCCACATGGAGGATGAGCTACACTTCCACAACATACAAAGCGGTTCCCTTTAAGAGTTTATTTTAAAATCTTCTTAACATTTATTTCCTTATCAAATAATTATTAAAAACCTATGTGCTAAGTCTTGAGAATTTAAAATATAATAATAATTAATAATTCAGACATAGTCTCTTTCCAAAGAAATCTTCAGAACTAGTGACAAGCAGAGGCCCATGTAGGAAAACTGGTGCTATGAATGGAGGTAAAACCAAACTCCATGGAACCAATGAGGACAGAAGGAAACATGGAAAACTTTCTGCACATGAACTGTACACTTGATGATAAGAAATCCCTCCAAAATGGTTTTTCCCAGTAGGCAAACATGTGCATGAGAACATTCCCTCAGCAATTTTAAAATTCTCTATTCATCCAGCTTCAGATTCAGTTTTTACCATGTTTCCATGTCAGACCATGTAGCAAATATATACACAGTCACATAAACCACATTACTCAAACTTAAGGACTTTGTAATATGATTACCATTCTATTTTTGCATAAGAAAGCTCATACAAAGTTTAATTTACTCAAAGCCTCACAGTTGGGAATAATTTGGATTATAATTTAATATAATTTTCCTGTCTCAGGACTATTGATTATCCTGGGGCACCATGGTTGTGCATTATACCAGGGGTCCCCAACCTCTGGGCCATGGACCAATACCAGTCCAAGACTGTAAGGAACCAGGCTGCACAGCTGGAGGTGAGCTTGAATGTAATATGCATGAATCACCCCCAAACCATCACCCAACCCATTTCGTGGAAAAAGGTTGTCTTCCACAGAAATGGTCCCTGGTGCAAAAAAGGTTGGGGACCACTACACTACACCATCTCTGCTGCACCTCCTATATGAATGTTTATATGGGTTAGCCTGGGAGAACATAAAATTATAGCTAGAAAACACTCCAAGACCTAGTTTATTCAACAAACCAGTCTCCCAAAATAGGTGGTACTTTCTTTATTTATTTCTAGGTAAAATTTTTCTCTATTCACTCCATATTGCAATCTAGTTATATTTTCAGAGATAAATCAATTTTTCAAATAACCATAAAATTTTAATTGTTAATTGGGATGTGAATCAATAGGGCTCTTCATTATCTTATTCCCATTTCTTGTATATTAGTCTTATAATCACAATCCATTTGGAGAGCCATACCTCAAAACATATAAATTACCTAGAGACAAAGAGCTTTGTGTTATATGTTCTACCTCTAGATTCATCCCACACATGTTTAATAATAAAACTGTTTGTCGATCTTATTTATTTAGCATAATTAAGTGGTATAGCCAATATTCAAATAACTATATTAAGGTATCTCAAGATAAGTGAAGCTAATAAATACCAGTACTATACAATGAAAGACAAATTAACCACTTAGAGAAACGACCCACACTGCAATGGTTTACCAGGTGTGAGCCATTCTGATTATCTTGGCACTTCTCCAACATCCAAACAAGACCAGAAAGAAGGCAAAATCTAATCTAACTGATGGGACAATAATGATAATGTTTATGATTTATTCACTATATTTATCCTGTATTGGTTATCTATTGCTGCATGACAAATTATTCCAAAGCTTTGCAGCTTAAAGCAACTAACAGGTATTATAGTTTCTGTGGATCAGGAATTCAGGAGTGGCTCACTTTGGTGGTTCTACTCAGGGCCTCTCATGAGGCTGCTGTCACCTGAAGGCTTGAATGGGGCAAAAGGTTTCATTTCCAAAATGGCTCCCTGAAAGGACTATTGGCAGGAGTTATTGATTCCAATACATGGACCTCTCCATAAGGTTTACTTCAGTGTCCCAAGCAAGTGATCTAAGAAGCAAGATGGAAAACACAATGTCTTTTAAGATTCAGAAGTCACACTCCCATTATGTCCACACTATAGAGTTTGTGCAAAATCGGATCAGCCCTACTGCATGTGGGTGGAGACTACATAAGGACTGAATACCACCAAGAGAGGATCAATGGGTGCACCATGAAGGCTACGTACCACACATACTTATCTCTTCACAGAAACTATTACTGTTGAACCCAGTATAGTCCCACTAGATAACACAGTTATTAATATAATATCCATTTATAGATGTGAAAACTTTGATTTAAAAAGATTATGATAATGAACTGAAAGCCTCTAGGTAGCATACAGTACAGTTAGCTCAACCAGGTCTCCTGGTCAGAGCATTTATCTGTGGACTTTCTACCCCTAATAGTACAAACCTAGAAGTACATGAGTGTAGTATTGTTGAAAACCATTCTCTGGAGTTGCAAAATAATTGTGGAATCTATGCAGAAGTGAAGACTACATGGAGGAAAGCCAAAATCCAAGTGCAGGAGAGTGCTGCTTCCACACTGCATAGAAACTTTGTCAATGGAATAGGATCTTTCTGGTCTTGCCCATATCCTGTGAGAGTAACCTAATTTCTTCACCTGGAATCCAGTTCATTAGATTCTAAATACTGATTCCTTTCCTAAATTGTTTGTTTCAAAAACAATACCCAGGATAATGGACTTAAGTGTTCTAAAATCCACAAAAGAGAATCCCCACTATAAATGAGTACATCAAGATCTGGTATTTGCAAATACATCTATCAATTTGGGCAATCTTGGGTGGCACAAACCCAAGGATGAAATATTGCTGGCTTACTTGGCCAAGGTCCTTCTCCTCTAAAGGAGCCAGCCAGCTAGCCAGATTTCAAACTCCCTCATCTACTTTCATAAAAACAGGTAGCTCTGGAAATACTTGCTCATCTTGAATCATTTTGTAACCATACCTGCAATATGATGTTTTTAGTTTCACAGAGTGCTAGTACCCAAGAACTGGAGAGCGATGACCACAGCTAGGAGTTGTGCAGGATGAATGTTAAGACCAAGTCAGCATCTTCCTAGGAACAATCTCTCTCTATTTGGGCTTATTTAAGAAATTTCATTTTTGAAAAGTAGTTATGAACTTCAGAACCAAATCCAACTTTACTCTGAAATCTAATTTCTGCCACTTTATAAATAACAACAAATTGAGTAATAAAAATGCAAATTAAACTTCAGCAGAGGACTAGTGGCTAGAGGGAAAGAAATCCTTAAAGAATTAGTTTATCTCCTAGGTAATGAAGATGACAGACTATTATACAGATTGCTTTGTTCTCTTCCAAACCTGAGGAAAGAAATCATAAGTGAGGGCACAGCTGTGGAATGCATTCTGAAGCCCATTTATGGAGGTTTCTAAGGTTGTTCCCAGGCTTTTGCACAATAATGTTTGATTACTAAAGTAACTGATGAGTTATTTGACTTGTATTTCTCACAATGCTGCTACAGTATACATCTCGACTTGGTACTGCTGAGAATCTTCAATGTGTAAGTGCTACTTTCCATAAAAATAATGGTAATCTCACAGAGAACAAGTCCTAGAAAAGCAGCTTTTCAGAAGCAATCTAGTATTTTCACAGGAGTGTTTTCTCGGCACAGTTCTTTTTATAGTTTAAGGAGGTAACTCTGGAGCTAAGATAATGGAATTAAAGTACGAGCTATCCCATGTCACAAAACACAAAAGCAATCAAGATCTTCACTCATTCCCATATGGACAGAACTCCATGGAGGGAAGAACACTGGTCCTCTGGACATATCTGAATCTCAACAGTGGTCAAACATGGCTTCTTCAGATTCCCAAATGGTTTCAAAATTCAAAGTTCAAAAACAAAATCTTGCACTTAATACTGCTCCTCTGGGAGTGGGGGTGGGAGTGGAAAGATCTGCTTAGTAGAGAATAAAAGATTATCTATAGGATATTATAGAAAGGAAAAATAAATTTAATATAAGTGTGATTCAACAGCAGAATGTAACTATCAATAACCATGCCCATAACACTTGGCAGAGCCAACTCATGGAGAGAGAGGTGTTCACACTGCAAGACTACTTCCACTCACACGTACTCTATGTATTGCTCTGTTCACTTCAGTTTAGCCGAGACACTGATGGCATGGCTCTGCTCACCTCCACCATCAGAGTAGCTTTTAGAATTATCTCCATGTGATAAACTTCCTGAGGCTTTGAGGGTCCAAAATTATCTCTTTTTTTTCTCTTACAGTTTAACAGAATATATAACATTGATTCCAAATTCCTCCCCTCAGTAGTTAAAAATATTTTTACATTATCTTCTTATATTAAGTGTTACTAGCACAAAGTGTGATGTCATGTAAGACTCAAAACAAAAACTGATAATGTTGATTCTGTAAAAATTGAAACAAAAACAATTAGTGGAAATTGTCATTTCTTTATATTTTGAGGGTTAAAAAATGACTACCTTAGACCAACTTCAGGCCAAGATGGAGGCATAGGTAGACATACTGTACCTCCTCACACAACCAAAAGAAGGACAACAACAAATTTAAAAACAACAAACAACCAGAACCACCAGAAAATTTAACTGTATGTAAGTCTGACAATCAAGTAGTTAAAGAAGAAACATTCATCCAGACAGATAGGAGGGGTGGAGACAGGCAGCTGGGTAGAGATGACTTGTGTCAAGGCAGCAGCTGGAGGACTGGGGGAAGCAATAGATTGTGGACTGGGTAGTCCCATATTCACATGCAGATAAACTGGGAAGAACAACTGGGGAGTGAGACAGACCACACAACCCAGGGTATCAGTGCAGGGAAATAAAGCCTCAAAGCCTCTGATTGAAAACATCTGTGGGGGTTGAGGCGGCAAGAGGAGAAACTTCCAGCCTCACAGGAGAGTTCATTGGAGAGACCCACAGGGTCCTAGACCATACACAAACCCACCTACCCAGGAATCAGCACCAGAAGGGCCCATTTTGCTTGTGGGTAGTGGGGGAAGTGACTGAAAGCTGGTAGGGAGTGGAGCAAGTGGCACTGTTCCCTCTTGGACCCCCTTCCCCACATACAGTGCAACAACCCAGCGATGTGTGTTGCCCTGCCATGGTGAACACCTAAGGCTCTGCCCCTTACTACATAACAGGCACACCATAACAACAACAAATAAAATGGTCCAAATGAAAGAACACACCAAAGCTGCAGAAAAAATACAACTAAGTGACTAACACAGTTCAAGACACTGGTTATCAGGGTGCTCCAGGAACTTTTTATGCTGTACTTTAACAGCATAAAAAAGACCCAAGCATCAATGAAGATTACATTATGTGAAATGAATAAAAATCTACAGGGAACCAACAGTGGTGGGAAGGAAATTGGGACTCAAATCAACAGTTTGGAGCAAAGGGAAGAAAGAAACATTGAATCAGAACAGAATGAAGAAATAAGAATTCAAAAAAATGAGGAGAGACTTAGAAATCTCCAGGACATCTTTAAACATTTTAACATCTGAATCATAGGTGTTCCAGAAGAAGAGGAAAATCAAGAAATTTAAAACTTATTTGAAAGCATAATGAAGGGGAATTTCCCTGATCTGGCAAAGGACATACACTTCCAAGAAGAGCAGAAAGCTCAGAGAGTCTCAAAGAAGTTGGGCCCAAGGAAGCACACATCAAGGCACATCATAATTCTATTAGCCAAGATTAAAGATAAGGAGAGAATCTTAAAAGCAGTAAGAGAAAAGGAAACAGTTACCTACAAAGGAGTTCCTGTAAGGTTACGAGAAATGGAAAATGCAACAAGGTGTAAAGCAGGATGTTATTGCTTAAGGCTGTACTCCCCGCCCCCAGAATGTTCCAGGAAGATAGGGTAAGTGGTTAGCCAAGTAAATAGCCAAATAAGGTAACTATGTGGAGCAAGGCAGACCGCCAGAATCTGCCCGCCAACGAGTAACCCCGCCAATCAAAAGAAAAAGCTGTGTTCAATTGCACCAATTGCTAACAGCCACATCTGCTTCTGGATACTGCTTGCTTGCTGCGCTCTATAAAACCCCTGTAGTCTGTAAGCCAGGCG
>NW_028083505.1:7054-50788 GCF_014824575.4 Sturnira hondurensis | reverse complement strand
AAAAAAATAAAATAACAGCTTTATTACATCTGAAGTCACATTTATTGATTACACAATGAGAAGAGTTTGAATTCAGGGATTATATCCCCTGCTGAAAAGAATTTTCAAAAATCCTGCTTCGTATGAATTAAGCTTGAGAGTGTTCAAACACTTTGTGATACATTTTACATAGTGAAAAGCAGATTGAAATGTAAAAGTAGACTGTTCGTATTTTCCTCACGGAGCAGATCCTGTGTCTAACCTTACAGGAGACTGTTGACTTACACATGTCACTTAAACTCACAGCTCCCATCTGGAGAGCAAGGTTGGTTGGCCATTCTAACTTACTCAGACTGGATTTCCAAGGACTTGAGAAATAGGTGATTAAGGGTTCAGGGTACAATTACTTTGGACAAAATTGACACCTAACAGAAACTAAAAACAGTTCTCATGTCCTGTAGCTTTTGCTCCTGAAATGGGCCCCACAGAACTGAAACTGTGTGTGACCACTGATTCTTTCTTCTTGAGAAGGGAGAAGCCTTGCTAGACCAGCGGAGATAGGGGATTGAGGCCCAAGGAGCCAATGTGCCACTCAGTGTATTAGGGAGTTGCTTCCAAACCTGAACTTCCCACCCACCCAACCACCTCTCTTTCAGCCTCTTGGGCCACACAGAGACCCAGGCCTTGTTCTGCCTTGAGCATAACCCTGGAGGCAGAGCCCAAGCTCCAGAGAGGCCTAAACACCAGCTTCCTTTCCAGGGATGCTCTGAGACATGACCCTCAATCCTTACTCTTTTGAAGAGGCAGCAAAGAAAGATAGCATCTCAGAATGCCTGTAATGGGGCTCAAAGGTCTCTCAGAGTCATCCTCATTCCTGGAGTCCTGGGGGTATGTGTTACTTGAGGCCCCAGAGGCCTGTTTGTGGAGTCCTACCTTCATTTGGTCCCCTGTGCAAGAGGTGCAATCATGATATGTCCCTTAGTGAAGGGAACTGCCTGCCCACAGCTCTTGAGAGAAGGAGAGAGACTGTCTGGAGAGTCACCATGAGTTCATAATTTCTCTGTGGTCCCAAGTCCTGGGAAGGCTGGATGAACTGCTGGTGGTTTATTTGGATTCCCATGAGAATCCTGTATCTTTATTTTATTTATTTATAATGGGCTAAAATAGTTTATTCAATGGCAGGTGTTTGGAAAATTGGACATACAAAAAAAGAGAAACGACCACCTTATGTCACACACGAGAATAAATGTAAAATGGATTAAAAACTTAACTGTTAGTCTCAAAACCATAAATGTCCTAGAAAAAACATAGGCTGTAAAATCTCACATATTACTCATAGCAATATTTTTTTCTGATATTTCTCCACAGGCAAGTGAAACAAAATAAAAAAGAAACAGATGGAATTATTTCAACTGAAAAGATTTTGGACAGCAAAGGAAAGTTTTAACAAAGTGAAAAGACAACCTAATGACTGCAAAAACATATATGCTGATACATGCGATAAAGGGGTAATATCCAAAATTTGTAAAGAACTTAGGGAATTTGCCCTGGCTCTTGTAGCTCAGTGGATTAAGTGGCAGCCTTGGAACCAAAGGGTTGCCTGATGATGATGAACTCCTGTAACTTGACCTTATCTGGGATGCACTTTGTCTGCCCATCTATTCTAAATGATAGCTTTGCTGCATAGGGTAATCTGGGATGTAGGTCCTTGCATTTCAAGATTTCAATACTTCTTTCCAGCCCCTTCTGGCGTGTTAGGTTTTTTTTTTTTTTGAGAAATCAGCTGACACTCTGATGGGAAGTCCTTTGTAGGTAACTAACTGTCTCCTTATCTCTTGATGCTTCTAGGATTCTCTCCTTCATTTTAACCTTGGCTAATGTAATTATGATGTGCCTTGGTGTGTTCCTCCTTGGACCCAACTTCTTTGGGAGTGTCTGAGCTTCCTGGACTTCCTGGAAGTCTATTTCCCTTGCCAGATTGGGGAAGTTGTTTTTTATTATTTTAATTTTTGTAATTAAGAACTTATTTTTTAAACTTTTAATTGTTCAAGTACAGTTTTTTGTCCTTTATTCCCATCCCAGCCCACCCACCCAGCCCTCCCCGTCCCTCCCATTTCCACTCCCCTAGTTTTTGCCCATGTGTATTTTATACTTGCTCCTGTAAACCCTTCTCCTTTTCCCCTGAAAAAATTTTCCCTCTTCCCTCTAGACACTGTCAGCTTGTTCTTTATTTCAGTGTCTTTGGTTATATTTTGTTTGTTTGATTGTTTTGTTTTTTAGGTGCCTGTTAAAGGTGAGATCATGTGGTATTTGTCTTTAACCACCTGGTTTATTTTACTCAACATAATGCTTTCCAGTTCCATCCATGCTGTAGCAAAGGGTAGGAGCTCCTTCTTTCTTTCTGCTGCATAGAATTCCATTGCATAAATGTACCATAGTTTTTTAATGCATTTGTTTACTGATGGGCATTTAGGTTGCTTCCAACTCTTGGCTATTGTAAATTGTGCTGCTATGAACATTGGGGTGCACAGGTTCTTTGGGATTGGTGTTTCAGGGTTCTTAGGATACAATCCTAGCAGTGGAATTGCTGGGTCAAAAGGCAAGTCCAATTTTAGTTTTCTGAGAAAATTCCATACTGTTTTCCATAATGGTTGTACCAGTGTGCAATCCCACCAACAGTGGACCAGAGTCCCCTTCCCCCCACACCCTCTCCAACATTTGTTGTTTATTGCTTTGTTTATGATGGCCATTCTCACCGGTGTAAAGTGGTATCTCATTGTGGTTTTAATTTGCATCTCTCTGATAGCAAGCGATATTGAGCATCTCTTCATGTGTCTCTGGATCCTCTGTATGTCCTCCTTGCAGAAGAGTCAGTTCAAGTCCTTTCCCCATTTTTTAATTCGGTTAGTTGTCTTCTTAGAGTGAAGTCGTGTAAGTTCTTTGTATATTTTGGAGATTAAACCTTTGTCTGAGGTATCATTGGCAAATATGTTTTCCCATACAGTTGGTTGTGTACTTTCACTGTTAACATTTTTCTTTTCTTTTTCTTAGTTAAGTCCCTTTAACATTTCATATAATAAGAGCTTGGTGATGATGAACTTTCCGAACTTGACCTTATCTGAGCAGCACTTTTTCTGCCCTTCTATTCTAAATGAGAGCTTTGCTGGATAGAGCAGTCTTGGTTGTAGGTGCTCTCATTTCATGACTTGGAATACTTTTCAGCCCATTTTTGCCTGTAAGGTCTCTTTTGAGAAATCAGCTGACAGTCTGATGGGAAATCCTTTGTAGGTGACTATCCCCTTATCTCTTGCTGCTTCTAGAATTCTCTCCTTCATTTTAGTCTTGGCTAATGTAATTATGATGTGCCTTGGTGTGTTCCTTCTTGGGTCCAACTTCTTTGGGATTCTCTGAGCTTCCTGGACTTCCTGGGTCTTTTTCCTTTGGCAGACTGGGGAAGTTCTCCTTTATTGTTCGTTTGAATATCTTTTCCACTTGTTGCTCTTCCTCCTCCTCTTCTGGTACCCCTATAATTTGAATGTTGGAGTGTTTTAAGATGTTCTAGAGGTTCCTAAGCCTCTCCTCATTGTTTTGTATCCTTGTTTCTTCATTCTTTTCTGTTTCATTGTTTCTTTCTTCCTTCTGATCCACTCCATTGATTTGAGTCCCAGTTTTCTTTCCATCACTATTGGTTCCCTGGGCAGTTTGCTTCATTTCACTTAGCATAGCCTTCATTTTCTCATTTAATTTGCAATCAAAATCAACCAGTTCTGTGAGTATCCTGATCATCAGTATTTTGAACTGTGCATGTGATAGGTTGGCTACCTTTTTAAAAAAATATTTTATTTATTTATTTATCTTTAGAGGGGAAGGAGAGAGGGAGAGAAACATCAATGTATGGTTTCCTTTTGTGTGTCCCCTGCTGGGAAATGGCCTGCAGGGAACTGGCTTGAAACCTAGGCATGTGCCCTGACTGGGAATTGAACCGCGATCCTCAGGTTCACAGGCTTGTGCTCAATCCACTGAGCTATACCAGCCAGGGCAGGTTGGCTATCTTTCTGTCACTTAGAAGTATTGGCTCTGGGGCTTTGACCTATTCTTTGGCTTGAGCTGTAATGTTTTGGTCTGTTCACGCTTGTTACATTTGAGGGGTAAAGCCTCAAGTGTTCACTGGGACAGGGCAACCCAGTCAACTAAGTCACTGGGTTATCATGATGTATGTTGGGCCAGGGTCAGAGAGGGAACAATGCCTCTTGCTTTGCTATATCTTGAATCTGAGTCCCCTCTGCCACTTTCCACAAGCAAATTGGGTCCTTCTAGTGCTGATTCCCAGGTGGGAGGACTTGTGTACATTCTAGGATCCTGTGGATTTCTCCAACGAACTGTCCTGTGAGGCTGGGCATCTCTCCCTGAACCTCAACCTCCACAAGATTTTTTAATCTGTGGTTTTAGGCTTTATTTCCTGACACTTGGGCCCTGGGTTGTGTGATCTGTCTCACTGCTCGTTTTTGCCTGGTTTATCTGCACGCGAATGTGTGTCTGAGGTCAGCCAACCACCTTGCATGCTTCACTGGGTTGAGTCTGCTCCTTTCCTCCCCATGCCCAGGTTGACCAACAACCGGTTTTTCCTGCAGTGACCCCTCTCCGCCAGCTGCTGACTGCACCCCTCTTACCGGTCTGGATGAATGATTCTTTTTTGGACTTCCACACAGTTCAATTTTCTGTCTGTTCTGGTTGTGTTTTTGTTTCTAAGTCATAGTTGTTCTTAATTTTGGTTATGCGAGGAGGCACCGTATTTTCACCTATGCCTCCATCTTGGCCAGATGTTCCTGGATTTCTACTCTAATTTTATTCTTGACCTATTCATTGTTTAATAGCATGCTATTCAATCTACGTGATTTTGAGTGTTGGGTTGTTTTTCTTTGGGGTTGGTTTCTAGTTTCAGTCCCTTGTGGTTGAAGAAAATGCTTGATATGATTTCAAGTTTCTTGAATTTGTTGAGGCTTGTTTTGTGTACTATCATGTGGTCTATCTTTAAAAATGTTCCATGTGCATTTGAAAAGAATGTGTATTTAGTTTCTTTGGGATGAAGGGCTCTATATGTATCAGTTAAACCCATTTTATCCAGGGCTGTGTTCAATGCCAAAATGTCTTTGTTGATATTGTTTGGTACATCTGTCCACTGTTGACAGTGAGGTGTTAAAATCCCCTACTATAATTGTGTTGCTGTCAATATCTTTCTTGAAGTCCTCTAAGATTTTCTTTATGTATTTGGGTGCTCCTACATTGGGTGCATATATATTTACAATGTTTATGTCTTCTTGGTGGATTCTTCCCTTGATTATTATGAAGTGACCTTCTGGGTCTCTCTTTATGGCACTTGTTTTGAAATCTATTTTGTCTGATATGAGTATTGCTACCCTGGCTTTTTTTCCTTGTTTGTTTGGTTGGAAAATTTGTTTTCAGCCCTTTACTTTCAATCTGTGGAGGTCTTTTGTCCTGAGGTGTGTCTCTTGTAGGCAGCATATGTGTGGTCATGCTTTCTTATCCGTTTAGCTATTATATGTCTTTTAATTGGGGCATTTAATCCATTTACATTTAAGGTTAGTATTGATAGGTACTTATTCATTGCCATTTTTGGACCTGTATTCCCCCCCCCCCCCTTTCTCTCTCTCTCTCTCCTTCCTTTCCTTAAAGTAGTCCCTTTAGCATGCCTTGCAGTGCTGGTTTGGTGGAGGTGTATTCTTTTAGATTTCTTCTATCTGGAAAGCCTTTTATTTGGCTTTCTGTCTTGCTGGGTAAAGTATCCTTGGTTGTAGTCCTCTGGTTCTCATTACTTGGAATATTTCTTGCCATGCTAAACTTATCAGGGCTCCTTTGTATGTTATTTCCTTTTTCTCCCTTGGTCTTTTAAGATTCTCTCTTTGTCTTGGAATTTTGCCATTTTTATTATGCTGTGACTTGAAGTGGGCCTCTTTGGGTTCCTCTTAATTTGGGATTCTCTGTGTTTTCTGGATTTGTGTGACTTTTTCTCTCATCAAATTAGGGAAATGTTCCATCATTACTTTTTCAAATAGGTTTTCTACCTCTTGCTCTTTTCTTCTTCTTCTTCTGGTATCCCTATTGTTTGGATATTATTATGTTTCATATTGTCTTGTATTTCTCTTAATCTCTCTTCATTCTTTCTGAACCTCTTTTCCTTTTCTTGCTCTTTCTGGGTATTTTTTTCTACCTTATTCTCTAGCTTGCTGATCCAACCCTCTCCTTCATCTAGACTGCTTTTCCTTCCTTCTACTGTGTTCTTCAGTTCAGTAATTGTATTCTTCATTTCCTCTTGGCGCTTGTTGATAGTTTCTATTTTCTTTTTCATGTTGATATAGTTTTCAGTGAGTTCATTGTAGTTTCCCTGTATTTTTTGGTAATTCTCTGTGAGCTCATGGAGTTTCCTTATGATCATTGCTTTAGACTCAGTATCTGTTATTTGACTTGCCTCTATTTCATTTAGCATTCTTTCTGAGGTTACCTCCTTTCCTTTCATTTGGGGATTGTTTCTTCATCTTCCCATTGCTTGTGAAACTCTTCTTGTTAGCCTCTGATTTTTAAATTGATCTGTTGTGGCATCCTAGGTTTATGGTGTGAACTTCTGTGGTAGAATACCTGTGAGATTCAGTGGTGCCATTTTCTTTGGGTATCCTGGTGTTCACAGCTTCCACCTACTCTTTTTTGTGATCAGTTGGAGGGGTAAGGTAAAATGGTTTAAGACAGCAGGAGAGTATTCTATGCTATTTACAGTAGTAGCTGGTAAGAAAGAGATAGGAGATCCTTTGGCTATGTATAGTGTTAACTGGGATATTCCACCCAACTAGCCCCTTTTTAGAAGGGATGGAAAGAAGATAAGACTCTTGGTGGGGAGGGAATAATTGTGAGTTTGATCTAGAAAGCAGTGAGTTTGTGGGAGGTCAGATTCTGAGGTAAGGTGAGAGTGAAGGACAGTAAGTAGGTGTAGTGTTTGAGAGAATAGAGTTAACCACTACAGTAACAGAGTTCAGGAAACCGTGGAGTGGACTAAGATCTGGGAGGGGTGTTGTGTAGCATTTACAATAGTATGGAACAGCTATTATTTACAATAATATTAAAGCAAAAATCATATGAAAGAATCTATGAGATCTAGATACCAAGAATAGGAAGTATTGGACCTTCAGTAGTGTACTAATGGAGGTGAACTAACACAGGTGAAGTAAAGGTCAGTAAATTAGCAATACACTGTGAATTAGAAGACAGGGGAAACCTATCAAACAAAACAATATAATCAGCCAAGAAAAGAAGACTAATCAGAAAAAAGAGCAGTAGAAAAATGTTCAAGTAAAAGATGTAAGAATAATAAAAATAATAATAATACAAATATGCAATACCTTGCAGGTTTTCTTTAATAGCAAAGTGAAATTTGTCTCTTTGTCTCAGCTGTTGGGATGCCCCCTCTTTGGGCCCAACTCTGGTCTTTTCACAGTTCCAAGTTTTTTTGGTCTCATTTATGGGTATTTAAAAAAAAGGCAGACTAAGGAAGGTAGAAGAGATAAAATTGGAAAGAAAGGAAGAAGGAGTAAAACAAGAAAGAAGGAAAGAGAAGCAAAAGGAATTAAAGGATAGAAAATAATAAAAAATTACTTTAAAACAAACAAACAAAAAAACACCAAACAAACAAACAAAAAACACACCCTTGTTGGTTTCAACTACCCAAACAGGTTTTTCTCCTCTTGGTGGCTGCAGCAGGCTGAGGGGCGGGTTTACAGATGTGGTCTCAGGTTGTCCGGAGGGGTCCCCGGGTGTTCCACAGAGCTCTCTCTCCCTGTGTTGCAGGTGTGTACACCTGGCCACCCACCTCTGGTTGCACGGGCTTGGACGCATGTTCATCTCAGGGCTATGCATGGGTGCTCACAGCCCCTGTGTGTTTGCCACTCTGTCCTTACTCCCCTCTCTGCGACTTCAAGCAACCAGGTGTCTTCCAGTTATGCTCAAACCCTGCTTGGCTGGGGAGGGAGCACCAACCCAGCTCTCTCCCAAGAGCCCTGTGGCCAGCCCAGCTGGCTCTGGGACTGGGGCTGCAACCTCCCTGGTCCCTGTGCTGATTTCTGGGCCCTTATTGTCCAGAAGCACTCTTCCTATCATCTGGTTTTTCAATGTCCGCTACAATTTTTGATCTCCTAATTTCATATATGCTGTGGCACTGTTGGCTGTCCGCTCTGTTCCTATGTAGATCGGCTATGTTTCTCTCCTGTGTGTAGGGGGCAGTAAAATCTGCTCCCTCTTACCTAGCCACCATCTTTTTCCTTTATTATCTTTTCAAATAACTTTTCCAATTGTTACTCTTCCTCTTCCCCCTCTGGCACCCCTATAATTCAGATGTTGGAATGTTTAAAGATGTCCTGGAGGCTCCTAAGCCTCTCCTCATGTTTTTGAATTCTTGTTTCTTCATTCTTTTCTGTTTGGGGGTTTCCTTCTTCTTTCTGGTCCACTCCATTGATTTGAGTCCCAGTTTCCATCCCATCACTATTGGTTCCCTGTGCATTTTCTTTTATGTCACTTAGCATAGCCTTCATTTTTTCATCTAATTTGCAACCAGATTCAACCAACTCTATGAGCATCCTGATCACCAGTGCTTTGAACTGTGCATCTGATAGGTTGGCTATTTCTTCATCACTTAGTTGTTTTTGCTGTAAAGCTTTGATCTGCTCTTCCATTTGGGCCATTTTTTGTCTTGTCATGCCCTCTATGTATGAGGGGCAGAACCTTAGGTGTTCAGCAGGGCAAGCCAAGCCAGTGGCTGTGTCGTTACCCAGCATGTGGGGATGGGTCTGAGAGGGAACAATGGCACTTGCTCTGGTATCTGTCAGATTTCAGTCCCTTTTGCAGCTTCCCCCAAGCAAACTAGGCCTTTCTGGTGATGATTCCCATGTGGGTGGGTTTGTGTACATTCTAGGACGCTGTGGGTCTCTCCAAAAAACTCTCCTGTGAGGCTGGGAGACTCTCCCAGCACCTCAACACGCACAGGCATTTTCCATCAGTTTTTTGAGGCTTTATTTCTCTGCACTGGGGCCATGGGGTGTGCTGTCTGCTCGCTCCCCAGTTTCTCCTGGTTTATGCAGTCCTGACTTGTGCACTGTGCCCGCCCCCCCATCAGCTGCCTTGCTGGGTCTGCCTGCTGCCACCCTGAGCCCAGGGTCTGGCAGCCACTGTCTGCATGCCCAGGATCTGCCCACTGCAGTCTTGCATGCCCAGGTCTGTCAGCTGCTGCCTTGTGCACCCCAGGTCCATAAGCCACCGTTTTTCTTGACTGTGACCCCTCTCCACCTGGCCAATCCACTCTGCCTCTCCTACTGGTCTGGATGAATGTGTCTATTTTAACTCCTACTTTGTCAGACTTCCATACAGTTCAATATTCTGTCAGTTCTGGCTGTTATTTTGTTTCTTAATTGTTGTTGTCCTTATTTTGGTTGTGTGAGGAGACACAGTGTGTCTACCTATGCCTCCATCTTGGCCGGAAGTCAGCAGTTTGGATTTTAATTGAAAATAGTGAATTGTTCTGCTCTGCATAACAAATTGTTTTTGTCCTGACTCCAGGTGCAGGGGTTAAAAAAAGAGACTTGTGAGGTTAAAAATTCAGTGACATGACACTTTAGGTATGCTAGAGGCTAAGGGCACAGGTCCTGTCACTCTCACCCTGTAGCCCTAATGCCTTCTACATGTCCCAGTCCAATTTTCAGCCCGGCCCTGACAGTCCTGCAGAAGGAGGGCACCTGGAAGAGACCTCTTCCTATGTGCACTCCTCACTATCCTATCCCCTCATCCATTTGGGGATTTTTTTGGTGTACCCACTGAACAAATACTCATGAAGCACTTACTATGAGGTGCTTTCCCTGGTAGATGAGATACAGAGAAAAATAAAGTGGAAACAAATTCTAACAAAAATATTTCATGAAGGGCCCATTTTCCAAATCTTGTATTGTGAATGGCATAGAAGTGGAGCTGTGATCCACTGTCTCCCCACAGTGTGTTGCAAGGGCTCTGCAGAATCTCAGCCCACTGAACCAGAGATTGCTAAAACCCACACAGAGTCATGAACTGGACTGTAGGCCAACAGTGTCAGTCAGAATCCTGATCAGAGGGAGGTTTGAGTTCCTGACCTGGTGACCCACAGGGTGTGAACCTCACTTTGGGGACGGGTTTTCCTCCTGTCTCTACCAATAATCTTCTACCATTGACCTATAATGGGATGAGGATGTCACAGAAGGAGGGGGGTGCTGAACACAGAGAGCCTGAGACCAATAGTGCCCTGTGAAGGGGGTAGTCAGGAGTCTGCCTGACCATTGGCCTCCCCAGTGAGGTTGCGGCATGAGCCACAATGTCAAATCGGTTTCCTAGAATATGTAGGAAGGAAAGACTGTCCTTTTCCCCTCAAGACCACCCTAGTGACTATAAGGAGGTCACAGCCACTTGGGGAGGATGAGGAGATTCCTGAGACTAATCATTGTGCCCTGTGTTGGAGTGGAAGAAAATATTCAATGGAAAGTAACTTCACAGAGTGTTGTGATCATATATTTCTAAGAGGGAAGGCCATGGTGAGTAGCCACACTGAGGTCTGTAACATTTTTGGTAAAATGTTTACCTTCATCTTAAGCAAGCTGTGCCCATTGTTTCTAGGCATTTAGGTTAGTACACCTTTGAAATGCCTGTTTTCCGACCCCTCAGGAGAAAACACCCTCAGGAGGACACTACTCTTCTTAACTATCTTGGAATCCATTCCCCACCTTGCTTCCATACCTTTGTGTAATCTTCCTTACCTTCCCTCCTTAACTCCAAATGCATAACATAACCTGTAAAGTGTCATTCTGAGAAGCATTTTCTCAGTCTGTTGTCTTGCTTTGAGTATCCTTTGCTTGGTTCAAATAAACTCATATAAAAATTCTCTACAGGTTTGGAAGTTCCAAGATTGTAATTGCATACTGCCAGGTGACACATTCTGGTGGTGAAGGGTGTTCTGGTGCAGCTCACAAACAACTAAAGACAGTATCCGTGTCATAGATAGGGCTGGGCTGGCCACAGGAAGGAACCGCGGGCGGGAGAGTTTGGCATCAATAGTGGCAGCACTTGGATAAAAAGGAATTGGAACTCTTGGAGGCTGAGATCTGCTGCTGACTCTGACACTGATGTGGCCCTGCATTTGTTCCTCTGGGGTCTGCAGTGTCCTCACTGGAAAGGAGAAGGTTAACCTGGGCCCTTTCCATGGTTGACTGTGACCCAAAGCTGTGCTCTCAGGCAGAACAGAGGGTGTCCTTTGCCACGAATGGGACCAGAAACCCTCATGTCCCACTTTCAACCACTTTTCACTTCCTCATCCCACAATCAAATGCATCGCTTCCATTTCCTCCCAACCCCATGAAGAAATGAGTCAACTCTGGGCATGAGAAAACCATCACTGAATTCTCTTGTGGAGCAGCAGAGAGCTCTGCAGAGAGCCAAGGATGGGTTGAGGAATGCCTCTTCAGGCTGGGAATTCACAGACAGCCAGGTAGGAGGAAGAACAGGAGACATCATTCCACAGTCCGTCGGTTCGAAGGACCACACAGTCCTCCTTTGAGCCAAAGTCATTAGGCTCATCTTTCTTCCAGTTGCTGTAGGTCAGTCTCCCTCCTGTCACATACACAAACTGGCCTTCGGTCACTTCATCTGTGATGCCCAGGAAGAGACTGTCCTCAGCCACATGCTGGATGGCCTGATTCTCCTCAGCATTCTTGGGGGTGGCCACAGTGGCCTGGAGCTCAGTGCACAGAGCCTTCACCTTGGAAAAAGGCATCTTTTCACCATTGGTCACATAGAGCTTCTTTCCAGATCTTTTGCCCAAGGAGAATGTTTGCACTGAAATCACAAAGGAGGGAGGGGTTGGCTTGACTTGGAGCCCAGCCCAGGACAGTAGGCACAAGGGCCCTTGACTGGGTACTGAGGTCTCTGGAAAGCAGCCTGTGCTCAACCTCCTGACCACCTGAGGTCAGGTCCCAGTAAGGAGGAGCTCCTCAGTGGTGGAGCAAGGCCCTGGCAGAAAGACTGGTTTCTCCTGGGATATCCTGCCCTTGAGACAGACCATGTGTTACAGACTGGGCTGGTGCAGGTGAACATAGAAAAACACACTTAGACGTGATGTCATGCTTGGACACCAGGATAAGAAAGAGGCATGGACAGCTGTCTGTGTACAGTGGATGCCAAGGAAGGAGCAAAGATTCCTGAGTCAATCAACCTCCATGCAATCTTTCCTTTGCTGCTTCTCTGCTGTGTGCTGTCGAATGAATTATTTATGATTCCTGGACCTATTTTCTCTCATCTATAAACAAAATAAGTGTAATGCCCACAAACAGCATTGGTGAGAGGATTGAATGAAACCATATTATGAGAAAATGCACACCTAGCCTAGGCCTTGGTGTATAATAAGTACCCAGATATGTTAACTCCCTTTCACCCTCCTGAAATCCTAGAGCAGTCTGAAGAAAAAGGCAAGAGTTAGGAATGCAGTGTGTGCAGAAAGAAGGCTTACGTTTTTTCATTTGGTACAGTTGGGACTTCAGGTGCCTTATCTCGCTCTCTAAGTCAGCCAGCGTGGTCTCAGAAACTGCAAGGCAATAGGGAGAGGGTATCTATTGAGAAAAAGACCTTAAATTGGAGAGAAGAGTATTCGGAAGCTCATTAAGAAGTTATGCTTATTCCACAAAATAAGAAAATAAAAGAAGGAAAAAGGAGAAAATAAAAACTGCATTCCTGCATTTGCAGATATAATTCATGATTCTTATAAATTATACTTCTGAAACCACTACTAATAATAACAACAACTTCTAAACAATTGCTCTGGATCCTTTTCTTCACAAAGTGTGTAAATATTGTAATACTGTAGTTATTTATCCAAAAAGTGGTTCCCTGGCCAGGTGGCTCAGTTTGTTGGAGTGTTGTCTCCTACACCAAAAGTGTGCGGGTTCCATTCACAATCAGGGCACATACCTAGGTTGTGGGGTTTGTGCCTGTTCAGGACACTTTCAGGAGGCAACTGATTGATGTTTCTCTGTCACATCCATGTTTCTCTCTCTCTCCCTCTCTATCTTTTCTTGTCTCTCTAAAATAAATGAACATATTCTTGGGTGAGAATTAAAAAATAAAACCTAACTCATTCTTCTTTTTGAAAAATTTTCTTTATCATTCTCTGTTATTTGTTATACTTTGCAAACTCTAATATTTTTATTATAGTGATAGGCCTATGGAGAAATATTAATATATGGTCATCATTTTTCTTTTGTTGTCACTAATTACTTTATTTCACTCTGAATTGGTTAGTTTATGTAGTTGCTTTATTACTGTATTGAACCAGGGCTGTTATGAAGCAGTCCATTTTCCTGCCACTCTTGTGACAATAGACTTAAACCGAACACCCCAGAGGACCTATTTCCTCCCTCGCATCCTGGAGCCTCACATTGCACTGTTCCAGCTGAAGAAGCACAGGGGTCCATCTTCTGCAATGGCCTGCTCAGGTGGTGGCTGACAGGGGTGGGAAGTGTGTACTCAGGCACCCATGGGAATCCCTTCAGGCCCCAAGTGAGACTGGGAGGAACGAGAGTGCTGGGTCAGGAAGCAGAGGTGAGCATCCACCAGTGGGGCAGCAAGAGAAGGGTCACCTCCCACGTGGCCCTCAAGTTCCCAGGGCCCTGGGTCCCCTTAGCCCACTCCATGCTGGGATGAGGTCCTTACCTGAAGTGCCTCCACAGTCTCCTTTTTGGCCCTTTAGTCCTGCTAACCCAGGAGCTCCTGGAATTCCTGGAGGCCCCATTTTCCCTGGAGGGCCCTGCAAGCCTCTGGGCCCTTGCCCTGTTGGAACATGAAGGAAATGTGACCCCGTGGCTGTTGCTCATTCTCTTCCATCAAAAGCCCCGTACTAGATTCACTTGAGTGCAGAAACCACCAGTACAGTAGTGGTGACCTGGAAACAAAAGATCCTCCTGCATCCCAGGGCCAGCTACCCAGATAGGCAGGACAGCCCTCGTTAGGGACAACCACACCTCATCAATTCCTGTGTGGAAAGTCGGGATCCAGGAGAACCACAGAAGCATTTTTGTTTTGGAGAGAATGAAATTGTACAGGAATTACTCTGTTATTCATCACCAATCATAATGGAAGGTGAGCCTGCTCATGGCTCTGTGCTAGACCCCTCACAGGGAACAGTCTTCTCTTGGGAGTAGATTTAAGAAGTCAGACCAGCCTGCTGCACCTGGTTCTCCTTTCTCTCCTTTGGGTCCATCTCGCCCATCTCTGCCTGGAGTGCCATTGGTGACCGGGATGCCACAGGTAATCACTGAACAGGTCTTCTGGGCATCCTCACAGGATTTTATTTCTGAGCAGGACACCATCACCGCACACAGAAGGACAGGAAGTGATAAAAACTGGAACATGGTCTTTACCTGGTAGTGGAGTAAGTCAAGGAAAATAATTCCATCTTAGCTCATTTAGTCAACATTCACTACCACCTCTGGTATGTTGGACCCTGTGCTCAGGACAGCACACACAGAGGGGACATCACAACCCTTGGCTCTGAGTTACTCCCAGGCTACTGAAGAGACAGACAAGTAAAATGTGTTAGAATTAGTTCAGTGCTAAAGCAAAGGTAGATGCAAGAGGACTGTGAGAGGGGTCTGTTCTCCCTGGACCTCAAGTGCTCCCTTGGATACAGGGTACAAGGTTAGGAAGTTCCTATGCTTGAGAGCCTATAAGGCCTGGACATGACAAACTAGCTCTGTTCCTGGTGGCCTCCCACAAGAGCAAGCTCATTGCCTGTGTGAGCTTTGGCTCCTCTCTCAACCCCATTTTTTGAGGATCAAGTGAGCCTCAGTTTCCCTCTTCTTCCCCTTCTTATGTGCCCTAAAGCTAGACTGAAACTATTGGAGGTGAAGTGAGGCTCCACAGGGTCCATTTCTTGGTGGGAACTGGTTTATGACATCCTTTCTCCCGTTTCACATAAAAATCCCTATTTTACACTTCAGGGCTTCACCTACCCTCAGAACCTCAGCTGTACTCCAAGAACCTGTCATGTATTTTGCCTCAAGTCCCTTTAGACAGGCCCTTGCTGGGTGCTCAGGACTTAGAACACCCTGAGGCAGGGCTCTGAGCCTCAAACAAACAAACAAACAAAGAACCTCTTTGAATATTGATCCTGGTCTCAGGGGACCTTAATTTGTTCTGTTCCTTTGGTTTGAAATTTTCTACTGTGAGATTTTTTTTTGCAGCCAGAACCCAGGCTCCTAAAATTTCTGTTCACACTGGGCCTGGTAGGATTTCAGCTCCTGCTTCTTCTCCAGCTAGGATTCTCTGTATGCTACCACAAAGTTTACCCCACCTCAAAGTTGCTCTCATTGGCCAAATGTGAGCATCCAAATAAATAATAGTATAAACAGTTTATAACACATTAAATAAAAAAAATTCATAAATTCATGCTGATATCTCCAATATTAGACATAAAAATAAATAAAGATTGGATGGGTGAAAAAGGGAAACTTTTGAAGAAAATGCTAACTAATACAGGTCTTTGTATATTGATTCACTCACTTAAATTTATCCATTCATAATTGAAAGGAAGTATTTATTTTGTTATCTTAGTGACCAATGACCAAATGAAAAAAAACAATAGTGACCTAACCTCTCCATTCTTGTTTTTCCTCTGCTCCTCAAGGAACTGATTAGAAGGATGTGAAGGAGCCCTTTGGTTTCCATTAATGGTTCCAAACCAAGAACAAAATAGGTATCAAGTAACTCAACAATGTAAGTTGATGCACTGGACCATACCTCCAAGGTAAGGTTTCACTGAGAGGCTGAAGAGGCCACTGGAAAGAGGCATTAGTGTGCTGTGGTATTTCCTATCTCAAGTGAAGCCCAAAGAACAGCTTCAACAGAACCACTTGGAGAGCATGACAAGAATCCCCTGGAATTTGGGGAGAGAGATTAACGTGATTCAAAAGTTTAAAGACTGCCGACTTTGCTTGATGGGTACATAACTGCACGGGGAACAGCATGCACTAGTGATTTTTAAAAATTGATTTTAAGATAGAGAGGTGAGACATGAGACATGAGAGATAGAGAAAGAGAGTGAGTGAAAGAGAGAAATTGATTTGTTGTTCCACTTATTTATGCATCCATTGGTTGCTTCATCTGTGTGCTTGGACCAGAGATCAAACCCACAACCTCAGCATATTAAGAGCATGCTCTGAACATCTTATCTACCTGTCCAGAGCCTGCAGTTGCAGATTTAGCCCACTGGTGGTTTAAAGAAATTATTACTGTGAGCCATACAGACCTTGTGGAAGGACACTGGACTTGGGTGGGCTTAAAAGGGACCCAGGCTGACAGGCCTGACTAAATGGAAGAAGATAACTCAATAAAAGAGAATTTCTCCCCAATCATAGACCCTGAGGAGAAACTGCAATGCTATATTTGAGGATGTGTCTGAAGAAACCAGTAGAGGAACTGCAGAAGGGAGATCCCAAGTGATGAGTGGTGTCCCAAAACCCATGGGGACACCTCCAGAGAGAAGAGCCAACACTGGTATGCAACATCCATAGCACCCAACTGCTGATCACAAGGCAGACTGTGTCCTCTTGCCCCTATTCTATGCTCCCACCACTTCAAGGGGCCACAGGCAGCTGACAGTTAATAGAAAATAAGGGTGGGAGATGAGATATCAAATAAGTTTTCTTCCCCACAGCAGGTTCCTGATGCCCTGCTTGATGAAATCAGACATTCTGAATAGATAAAAGTTTACAGTTTTAGGAAATTGATTGGACTGGACTGGAAAACATCACAAGGAAAACCTACTCGGCTGCTTCAGATTTCATCCAGGCCTAGGGTGGGAGACAGACAACAAGCCCAGCTGGGCTGGGCAGGGGTGGTGGTCTGCCTAGAAAGTCTGGGCCAGAGCCCCAGGGCACCCTGCAGGCAGGCTGGGTCTTGCATACTCCTGTGCACTCCCCACACTCTTCTCTGAGTATGAGCTCACTCCCAGATGCTTTCACTCACTCTGCTCTGTGTTCTGACTTCAAATCTGGTCTGTGTCTGAGAGCAGATTAAGGGAGCAGCCTGCTACTCTGCCACCATCTCGGATCCTGGCATTCAATCTTTAAATAAATAAAATCTTAAAAAATATATATTGGGGTGACATTGGTTAATAACACATACAAGTATACATGTGTTTCAAGTGTACATTTCTATAATGCAAATCTGCATATTTTCCTGTGTGTCCACACCCAAAGTCCAATTATCTTCCATCAACGTATATTAGGCCTCCTTCACACTCTATCACCCACTTTGGTAACCACCACACTGTATCTGTGTTCATGAGTTTCAGTTTCACCTCCCACATTTGAGTGAAATCATATGGTTCTTAGCTTTCTCTGAATGCCTTATTTTGCATAACATAATATTCTCAAGGTCCATCTATGTTGGGGGTGTCAAACTCATTTTCACCAGGAGCCACTTCAGCCTCATGGTTGCTTTCCAGGGGCCAAATGTAATTTTAGGACTGTATAGATGCAATTACTCCTTAACTAGGGGCAAGGAGCTCTGCACTGCTGCTGGGTGCAAACAGGGTACCGGGCTGGATAAAATAAGATGGAAGGCTGGATTCAGCCCATGGACCTTGTGTTTGCCACCTGTGATCTATGTTGTCACAAATGACAGTATTTTGTCTTTTTTATGGCTGAGTAATATTTTATTTATATATATAAATAACAGGATTATAAAGTTAAAAATAAACATTTCTCCAAATCGAAAAAGCTATTTTGGAAAAATTGTCGAGGTGGCCCTTGAACTTTTTGTTTTTCAGTTCACAAGTGATTCGATATTTGAAGTTCAGAAATAATTTGGAACTTTCCAAGTCTGGCATATGGACAAGACTTGACCCTGCTGTGTCTCTGTTCATGTGAGCTCTTTTCATATCGAAATGTGGAAGAGGAGCCTGGCTTCTCTAACCTGGTTGGAAATGATCCCAAGGTGGCCAACAAAGACTAAGATAAAAGAGACTAAGGATTACTTTTGGGAAATATTTAATCTGGAAATTTTAGATCCAAAATTTGTTAAGAGCTCCTTTTCACTTTGCAGACAAAGAGACAGATTTGGAGTGTCTCAATCTGCAGTGAGGGGGTTTCCCTGTGAAAAGAACTCATAACCTGTAATACTCAGATACTTCAACTTGCCGGAGTTTGAAGATTAGATTAGCTACTATGTGAAAAAAAATATTCAGACTATGGGCATAAAAAAAATCAAGGTCCAACATCAAGGAGACTAACTGAGAACAACAATACTGTGGCACCCATGGGACAAGAATTGAAGTCAAGGTCTGGGGCCAAGTGTTTGGAGCCAGGGGTTGAGGTCAAACAACAGCAAATCAGGCTAAGGTGAGGAGTCTAGAATTATTGTCTTGAATGTTTATTAGTTAAACATTAAAGAGTTCATACAAAGTTCTTATGTCAGTGATTTTCAATATTTTCATCACAGTAACCAGCATACATAAACTAATTATTAAAATTCTGTGCCACACTGAAAAATACATTTATTTTTGTATTTTTCAAATACATTTTGCTGACCTGACCAGAGATCAATTAGGTATAATTGACCTGACTAAAAAAATTAAGTATAATTTTGATTTATTCACAATATGCCCCACAGTCACTAGAAGTTAGTTTCCTGGGGGATTGGCTGCAATAGTGTATCAGTAGCTCAGGACTGCAAACTGGTTCCTAGAGCAATACCCAAGGAAACCCTAGCTAAGGAAGTGGAGAAATGGACACAAAGAAGTTAAGAGAAGTCCATCCCTCAAGTTAAGTGAGGGGCTCTCCAACATCTAGAGCAGGAAGCAAAAGAGTGACCCCTGACAGGCGGCAGCTTTCCCAGCCTCACAGACTGCAGCTGCCTCTACAACCCCTTATGTGCCCCACCCCTGGCCCAGATATGCCAAGAGCTCCTAGCTCTTTCCCATTACCTGAATGGTATGTTGAAGTGAAGGATGAAGACAAGTTGGCACAGCAGGTCCTGGCTCTATATCTGCAGATGCAGGATGCTTTTGCAATAGTTGTGATTCATTGCACAACTCACTGGTCTTCTCTGGACCTCGTATCCCTGGATATTTGTAAAATCCAGACACTGAGGATGTGATTTAACTCACAGAACTGCATTGTGGTGCAGGTGAGATTGTGGACTGAGCTTGCTTTGCACACCCTAAGGTGATGTGTGTAGTGTGAGAAAAATCAGTGGCAGGTTTCCAGAACCCAGGTGGGGACTGAGTGAGTGAGTCAGCAAGGAAGAAAACCGCCACTTCTTAAAGAGTTCTTAAAGAGTAGGGCTGGGCAGCTGGGGTTTCAGGGCAGCATAAACAGTCAGTGCCTGCCAAGGAAAGGCTAGTTTGCTTGGAGATCCTGGAATCCCAGAGGAAGCAATGGTGAGTGTCTCTGCCCTTGCCTCTCATGTTGTTCTTCCTGTGCTGAGTGAATATCCCTGGGCCCATCAGGGGTGGTCTGTTTTACTGGTGCTGAGGAAGGCAGTAGCTATTCTGGTCTAGGAGGTGTGGGTGTGGCTGTGAGACAGGGACAGAGTCGGGGAACAAAGAACACTCTTCTGCCCCTCACTTTGCTTCCTTTGCTCAGTGAGAAATTTGCTTTCCGACTGGGGTAAGGTGGGTGAGTGGGATGTGACACCCACACAGACCCCAGATGCCATTGTCTGGAAGCCTCGGTTGGAAACACAGCTCCACCTTCTGTCCTCTCCATCCCTGATTTCTTCATCAGAGAAGGGGTGTGAAGGAGAAGCTGTCCAGGAATTCATGGTCCCGGGTTCTAAGCCTATCAACGCACCAGCAGCCTGTGGGACATGGATAAAGATGTTTCTCTCTTAGCCTCAAATCTTTACTTAACACATATACTGATTGGACAAGGTCATTGATTTCCAACCAATTTTTAGAGGAGTCATTTATTTAAATAAAATTTTAGTCTGAAATCTTGCTGTAAACTGAACACTAGGTGGGAAAGGGCTGTGTCTCTGTCCACTCCCTCTATAGGCCCAGCTAAAAGGCCTCATCTAAATCCAAGGTCTAAAAACCTCCACCAAGGCAGCTTTCTGCTGCAATGGATGGTGGTGCCTTTTGTGCTATTGTGAGCTGTTGGGCAGAACTCCTACTCCTTTTCATTCTTCCCCAGACTTGAAAGCGGAGCCCCAGAATTTAGGCAGCTGCAGACCAGGCGATAGTACCCTTGCTCTGACCTTGGTCCTCTGGTGCTCACGGCTGAGCCTCTGCCACAGCAAATGCGGTAAGTCAGCTGCTGTTGGCCTTTGAGCTTGACTAGGTGTTTGTAGAGACTCCCCAGATGCCTGAGGAAGTGGTGAATTCAAAATGAAAAGGCCTCGTGCGAACTACGGTCCTTCACAGCCGAGAATCACCAGCAACTAGAGAAGAAAGCACTTCTGTGGCCAGGAAGCCCCTTTCCTGCCACCACCTCCAGTTGTCTGGTGACCCCCTTCACCTTTGCACAGGTCCCTCAGGCCTCTGCCACTCCCGTGAGCTCTTTCTACAATTTCTCTCAGGGATGAAAGAAGCTGAACATTGGGAGTGAGCAGGTCTTGCACCCACACTGATCTCACTTAGCCCCCAAGTTGTTCTCACATGGTTAACAGGATGTCCTACTGGACATCGTTCTTTCCTGCCCTAAAACTACTCTGTTCCTAAATGATCACATCTCATATGCCCCTTGTCCCTGAGGCCCCTCTTCCAAGTTATTTCAGGTAGACTGAGCAGGACTCCAGGTGTCCCAGGATCTCTCTAGCTGATAATATAGTATCTCTGAGAACTTTTCTTTGGGTGCACCTGGAACTTTATTCATAGAGACATGGTCTAGTCCAGAAATGCCCCAATCACTTGGTGAACATGCAGCCATATTGTGCTCAGGACAAGCGTCATTAAATATTCTGGCTAAATGGTTGAGGACTTTAGCTTCTTTTCAGACCCACATTGCAGACTGTCAGTGCTAGTCCATCCAAGGCCACAAGTGACAAGAAACAGATTTGCCTTTTTGGAGCCAAGCCAACCACCTTAGTGATACAGACAGGGAGAAGGAGGTTCAAGGAGGGGAAAGGTACTGCCCAAAGGCACTTGATAAATCCTTCCTGATGGGACAGATGGCCTTAGTGAGGAGTTCTCTATCCTAGCCACTGTCACTGTTGATGGCAATGATCAAGGGAAGTCACTAGAAGGGACAAAACGGGACATCTGAGAAGAGATAGATGCTGCCATGAACCCATGTCTGAGTTTCAGCTAGGTAACCATGCCCTCTCAGACCAGGCTGTGTGCCCACTTGTCCTAAACTGCTTTGGGAATCCTGCTGCCCCTGATCCCACAGAAGGGAAGAGGAGGTAGGAGATGTGCCTCCCCTGACCTCTAGGAGCTGTGCTAAGCATTCACCCATGTTCCAGAACTGAGAATGTGTCCTTTTTCTTCATGTCCATCACCTAGGCCATGTCTCTTCTCCTCTTCTCCATGCTGATCCTCCTCACTCAGCCTCTGGGGTCACTGGAAACAGAAATGAAGACCTATTCCCAGAAAACAGTGCCCAGTGCCTGCACCCTGGTCATATGTGGCCCTGTGGAGAATGGCCTGCCTGGTCGTGATGGACGAGATGGGAGAGATGGCCCCCGGGGCGAAAAGGGGGACCCAGGTAGAACTGGGACTGTGGGTTTGTCCTAGGGGGAAGGGGTGGGCTTTGGAATCATAACCAACTCAGCAACCCTGGACATTGTGCTGTGGGAGCCTTGGAAATGGACACCCATCTCCTTGGGAAGGAGAAGTCCCCTAGACACTCAGTCCATCTAAAACAGCACTTTACCAGCTGCCAAATGACTGGCTGTCCCGAGGTTCCATGTGCCTCCCTGCATCACCCAGCTGTCCTGATTTCTCCCGTGGGATCTTCTGATTCCTCTCACCTCCCAAATGAGCAAATAGTGGGTAAATTACTGGTATTTGGGTCACTCTAGAACCATGCTCTGGCACCAAGCAATTGTTCAGTGTTAAATAGGGACTGTGCATGGTGTTAAATATCTAATGAACCTCTACTGCATGAGGGTGGGAAAAGATGAGGCTCAGTTGCCCATACTCACACCCGATCAAAAAGATTTGTTCTAAATATTCTACAGAGAACAGAAAAGCGAGCTCACATTTCTTTGATGAGCCCTATGCTCTGCCATTTCCTTCTATATTCATTTAATCCTAATTGTACAGGACATATTAGCCTCATTTGACAGGAAATAAAGTTGTGACTCAGGGAGGCTAAACCATGGAAGGTGATAAAGTCCTGGGCATCTGTGTAAGACAGACGTGTGTTTGATTGACAGCTCTGTCTCCACAGCTCCCATGACAGGCCACTCAATGTCCCTGAGTCTCAGTTTGCTCATTCTGTAAGTGGAAGAATATCCACCACAAAATGATAAACAGTTGAGCCAAAGCTTTTTTTTAAAAGTGTTTAGGATAAAGTTGCATCTTCCAACTGTACCAATAGGTAAATTCTCCTGAGCTTTGCAAAAGTATTATTTACTATTAAGGGTATTATCAAAGAAATACTTCCCCATTGGGGATAGTCTGGGTGTGACTGGCAAAAAGAGAGAATTCAAGAACCAGCAATGAGTATGAAGGGACCATTGTGGCACTCGGCTTGGGCTATAGATGCATCAACTGTGTGTTTATCTTTGCAGAGCTTGCATTTTGGTTGAAAGAGGAAGAAGATATTTAAGCTGGAAAGAGTAGATAACATTGCCAGGCTTTGCAGGGTGAGGAACAAGCAAGTATCCATCTGTCCTTTAGAGAGAGAAGGTGGCTCCCAGTGGGAATGGGCTGGGTCTTGAGAAGGCTGCCTGGAAGTGTTCTCAGAAGAAGGGTGGTTTTTAAGGTGCGGGCTCTCCCTTGGAGAACCCCAGCTCTCTCTAGCACCCAGAGGGACCCTGAATTGCTTCCTGGGGAGGGCACTCTTTCCTAGGTGGTTGTCTAACTTGCGGCATGGAGTCTGGCTGAGGCCTCCCTTTCTTATGAACGTGCCTCGTGCACATCCCAAGCCTGGGGTTGGTGCTTGGAGAGAGAATGGTGCACAGTAGGCCTGGGGCCCAGGCTCCACACTGGCTCCTTCATTCCAGGCACATTAGTCACTTAACCCTAATGGGTCTGAGAATTTATTAGAGCACTGTAGTAGCCTCAGAACCCTCACCAAACAGCTCTGGGTGCAACTTGTGACACCTGCCCTGCAGATTCTGATGCATGTGGTCCCAGGAAGCTGCTGTAAAGAACAAGATGGGCCTGAGATGAGAGACCCTTGAGCAGAGGTGGAATGTGGAGCCCATGTTGCTGTGGTGATGCCCTGACTACCATGGAGGGCCAGTGAGACCTGGACCCTGCTTTGGAAGCTGTATTTACAGAGACAATTCCCTTAGTTCTCAGCATCTAGATTGTTGCCCAGAGGATTCAGCAGAGTGCCCCCAGGGGCATGCACCTCCCTTGGAGAAGACCACACACTTCACAGCAGCCAATGAGGCCCCTCTCTACCCCTGCTTACTTGTCTGATCTCGTTGCCTTCTCTTCCCCACACAGTCACTGGGCTCCCACTACACTGGCCCCTCACTGATCTGTCAGCACACTCAGGGCCTTGTCAAAGCTCTTCCCAGAGGTACACTCCTCACCACCTTCCCAGCCTCACTCACAGACCACTAGCTCAGACAGCCCTTCTCTGACACCCACTTAGAAGATGCACCCTGACAACACTCTCTATGCTTAATATCTGTTTCTGTGCAGTTGACTTTAAGCTCCATGAGGAAGAGATCTGAGTTGTTGTCTTTCTCTTTCTCTACTATTGCCCTGCATTTAGGACAGTATGTTGTAGAAGCCCTGAGAACACCTGTGGAATGAATGAATGTGAGATGCAAGGAGAAGAGGAGTTTTAGTAGAGTTAAGAGTGGCCACACTTCTGGTCCATGGAGCTTCACTTCAGGTGGCATTAGGGTACAGGGATACATACATCTCTTGGGGAGACTAGGATGCAAAATTAGTGCTTCAGGAGGCATGAGTGCTTGCTGATGAGGGCGTCTCTTCTGCATCTCAGTGCTCTCCTGGCATCCATGCTTGTGTGCCAAGGACGGGCCACCTTGAACGTTCCCTTCTATGGGTTATTTTCTTCTCTTGGCCCATATACCTGTTGCCATGTTGGCCAGGATGAAACCAAAGGGAGACTCAGCCCAGGGTCAGAGCATCTCTGCCCCTGAACAGTGTGCTGTTGACTATGAAATATGGGGCTCATCCTGGAGCCCACTATGTTCCATTTCACTCCAAGTGAGGCCTGTAACTGAAAGCAGGACACCATGCCAAGTACATGGCCTTTTAAAGGCGCCAGTCCCCCACCACCAGCACATTCTTGTCTCAGGCAGGTCTGACCCATCCTGCCCTGAGAGCAGGGTTTCCAAGTCTGAAATGTCACCTCTCCTCCACAGATCTCTCTGGACCTCCTCACCCTTTATGTCCTACTTTATCCTTCAGTAAAAGAGCCCTGAGACTATGTGTGTGTGTGCTGGAGTAGGGGTGCTATGATGAGGTGGGGGGCATCTCACATGTTGTCTTCCACACTCATTTCCCGTGCCTCCCAGTTTCACATTCTGCTACCAATCCCTTGCAGAACTGGACCTGGTGGTAATATTTGCGTCTCACCCACTGTTAGTTGTAAAATTATGTTCCATAGATGGTTTCTTAATGAGCCAATAAATGGAACAATGAGCAAGTGGACAAATATGTGAATGAACATGTTGGCCCAACCTGTCAGTATTTCTTGAAAAAATTTTTTTATTCTGTGTTATATCATCAGTCTTTCTAATTTTTTAAGTTGAATTAATTGGGCTAACATTTGTTAATAATATATAGATTTCAAGTGTGCAATTTCATTATACATCATCTTCTATATTGTATTGTGTGCTAACAACTCCAAGTCAACTCTTTTTCTACCACCATTTACCCCTCTTGCACCCTGTTTAACCTTCTCCACATCACTCCTGGTATCTTGTTTTTTTACACATGAGTGTTTATAGCAGCTTAATTCACAACAACCAACAGATGGAAGCAAACCAATGGCCATCCACTTAAGAGTGGATAAACAAAATGTGTTCTATGCATACAAAGGTATATTTTTGAGACATAGAAAGGAATGGAGTATTGAGACATGCTACAAAATGGACAAACCTCAGGAAGTCATCCCCAGTTAATAAAGTCAGGCACAAAAGGTCATATATTGGATATTTCCATTGATGTGAAATATCCAGAATAGGTAATAGAGACAGGAAGCAGACTAGTGATTAGTGATACCCAGGGGTTCTAATAGGGGCAGGGGATAATGAGTGGCTGTGTAATGGCTATGAGGTTTTCTTCTGGGGTGATTAAATGTTTTAGAAGTAAACAGAAGTAGTAGTTGTACAACATTGTGAGGGTGCTAAATGCCACCGAACTGTATGTGCTATTATTATTTTTTATTCTTTCATTTTTATCTTTTTATCTTTATTGTATTTTTTTACGTTACCTTTTTTATCCTTTGATACTTCTCTCCCACCAACCACTGAACTGTGTCCTTTGAGAGGGTTATTTTACATTAGATAAATTTCACCTCAATTAAAAAGAACCACCAAAGTCATAGAAGTGAGTATAAAATTATTTTTTTTGTTTTTTATTTTATTTTTTATATTATTTATCTTTAGAGGGGAAGGGAAGGAGAAAGGGAGAGAAATATCAATGTATGGTTGCCTCTTATGAGTCTCCTGCTGGGAACTGGCCTGCAACCCAGGCATGTGCCCTGACAGGGAATCGAACCGCGATCCTCTGGTTTGCAGGCCTGAGCACATTCCACTGAGTTCTGCCAGCCAGGACATTTTTTGTTTTTTAAATATATTTTATTGATTATGCTATTACAATTTCCCCCTTTCTGCCCTTTTTAATTCCCTTTCACCCTGTACCTTCTCCCACCTGCATTCCACTTCCCCCTTACTTCATGTCCATGGGTTGTACATATAAGTTCTTTGGCTTCTACTTTTCTTATACTATTCTTAACATCCCCCTGTATATTTTATACTTACCATTTATGCTTCTTATTCCCTGTACAATTTCCCCTCTACTCCTTCCCCTCCCCTTCCTTGCTCATAACCTCCATGTGATCTCCATTTCTTTTATTCTGTTTCTGTTTTAGTTGTTTGCTTAGTTTGTTTTTGTTTTTATTTTTTTAGGTTTGGTTGTTGATAGTCGTGAGTTTGCTGTCATTTTACTGTTCATTGTTTTGATCTTCTTTTTCTTCTTAATAAGTCCCTTTAACATTCCATATAATGAAGGCTTGGTGATGATGAACTCCTTTAACTTGACCTTATTTGGGAAGCACTTTATCTGCCCTTCCGTTCTAAGTGAAAGCTTTGCTATATAGAGTAATCTTGGATGTAGGTCTTTGGCTTTCATGACTTCAAATACTTTTTTAGCAGTCCCTTCTTGACTGTAAGATTTCTTTTGAGAAATCAGCTGATAGTCTTATAAAAAACTCTTTGTAGGTAACTGTGTCCTTTCCTCTTGCTGCTTTTAAGATTTTCTCTTTATCTTTAATCTTAGGTAATATAATTATGATGTACCTTGGTGTGTGCTTCCTTGGGTCCCACTTACTTAGGACTCTCTGAGATCCTGGACTTCCTGGAGGTCTATTTCTTTTATCGGATTGGGGAAGTTCTCCCTCATTATTTTATCAAATAAGTTTTCAATGCCTTGCTCTTTCTTTTCTCTTTCTGGTACCCCAATGATTTGGATGTTGTAATGTTTAAAGTTGTCCTGGAAGTTCCTAATTCTCTCCTCATTTTTTTTGAATTCTTATTTCTTCATTCTGTTCTGGTTGAATATTTATTTTTCTCTCCTGCTTCAAACTTTTTTTAAAATCACTAATTTATATCAATCAGTGCTTTGTTTTTTTAAATATATTTCATTGATTATACCATTACAGTTGTTCTATTCCCCTCTTCATTCCCCTCCACCCACACACTCCCTCCCCCACCCTTCTTCCTCTCTTAGTTTATAACCACGTGTCTCAACTTCTTTAGATTCTATGTTTCCCCCACTATTCTCGCCCTCCCCCCTATCTATTTTCTACCTACCATCTATGCTATTTTCTGTGCCTTCTCCCCCCTTCTCCTCCTCCCACACCCCTGTTTCGAACCCTCCATGTGTTCTTCATTTCTATGGTTCCACTCCTGATCTAGCTGTCCTCTTGGTTTGCTTTTGTTTTAGGTGTGGTTGTTAATACCTGTGTGTTTGCTGTCCTTTCACTGTTAATATTATTCATCATCTTTTTCTTATATAAGTCCCTTTAGCATTTCATATAATAAGGGCTTGTTGATGATGAACTCCTTGAACTTGACCTTATCTGAGAAGCACTTTATCTGTCCTTCCATTCTAAATGAAAGTTTTGCTGGATAAAGCAATCTTGGCTGTAGGTCTTTGGATTTCATGACTTGGAATACTTCTTTCCAGCCCCTTCTTGCCTGTAAGGTCTCTTTTGAGAAATCCGCTGACAGTCTGATGGGTACTCCTTTGTAGGTGACTGTCCCCTTATCCCTTGCTGCTTCTAGGATTCTCTCCTTCATTTTAGTCTTGGCTAATGTAATTATGATGTGCCTTGGTGTGTTCCTTCTTGGGTCCAACTTCTTTGGCACTCTCTGAGCTTCCTGGATTTCCTGGAAGTCTATTTCCTTTGCCAGACTGGGGAAGTTCTCCTTTATTATTTGTTCAAATAAATTTTCCAGTTGCTGCTCTTTCTCTTCCCCTTCTGGTACCCCTATAATTCGGATGTTGGAACATTTAAAGATGTCCTCAAGGTTCCTAAGCCTCTCCTCCTTTTCTTGAACTCTTATTTCTTTATTTTTTTTCTGTTTGGTTGTGGTTGTTTCATTTTTCTTACTGGTCCACTCCATTGATTTGAGTCCCAGTTTTCTTTCCATCACTATTGGTTCCCTGTGCATTGTGCTTCATTTCACTTAGCGTAGCCTTCATTTTTTCATCTAGTTTGTGACTAAAATCAACCAGTTCTCTGAGCATCCTGAGTATGCCCAGTATGCTCTCTCACCAGTATTTTGAACTGTGCATCTGATAGGTTGCCTATGTCTTTGTTGCTTAGAAGTATTGGCTCTGGGGCTTTGAGCTGTTCTTCTGCTTGAGCCATAATGTTTTGTTTTCTTTTGCACCTGTTACATATGAGGGGTGAAAGCTTAGGTGTTCACCGGGGTAGGTCAACCCAGTTGTTGGGTTGTGACTGGGGGCGGGGTCAGAGAGGGAACAATGGTGCTTGCTCTGCTGTATCTCGGATTTGAGTCCCCTCTACCGTTTCCACAAGCAAACTGGGTCCTTCTGGTGCTGGTTCCCAGGTGGGTGGGCTTGTGTACATCATAGGACCCTGTGGGTCTCTCCAGCCAACTCTCCTGTGAGGCTGGGAGCCTCTCCCAGCAACTCAACCCCTGAAAGTTTTTCCATTGGTGCTTTTAGGCTTTAATTTCTATAGCTGGGGCCCTGGGTTGCACAGTTTGTCTCATTGTTGGTTTGTTTTTTTTCCTGGTTCATCTGTGCATGAATATGTGACCACAGTTAGCTAGCTGCCTTTTGCCCTTACTGGGTCTGCTTGTTGCCGACCCACGCCCGGTGTCTGCCAACTGCTGCCTGCACACCTGGGTCATCTGGCAGCCACCGCTTTTTCCTGCTTCGACCCCTCTCCACAGGCACCGACTGCACCCCTCTTACCAGTCTGGATGAATGGTTCATTGTTGTCGGACTTTGGTACAGTTCAATTTTTTGCCTGTTATGTTTTTGTTTCTAAATGTTTGTTTTCCTTAAATTTGGTTGTGCGGGGAGGTACATTATTTCCACCTATGTATCCTTCTTGGCCGGAAGTCCTATACCATCATTTTTTGATCCACTCATTTGCTGATGGACACTTAGTTTGCCTCCAGCACTTGGCTATTGTAAATTGTGCTGCCATGAACATTAGTGTGCATAAGTTCTTTTGGATTGGTGTTTCAGGATTCTTAGGGCATAATCACAGCAATGGAATTTCTGGTTCAAAAGGCAGTTCCATTTTTACTTTTCTGAGGAAATTTCATACTGTTTTCCAAAGTGGCTGTACCAGTCTGCATTCTCCACTCCAACAGTGCACTAGAGTTCCCTTTTCTCCACATCCTCTCCAACACTTGTTCGTTGATTTGGTTATGATGGCCACATGACTGGTGTGAAGTGGTGTCTCATTGTGGTTTTAATTTGCATCTCTCTGATGGCTAGTGATGCTCAGCATCTTTTCACATGTTTCTGGGCCCTCTCTATGTCCTCTATGAAGAAGTATCTGTTCAAGTCTTTTGTCCATTTTTTAATTGTTTTTTTTTTTTTTGTCTCCCTGCAGTGGAGTTGTGTGAGTTATTGATATATTTTGGAGATCAAACCCTTGTCCGAGGTATCATTGGCAAACACATTTTCCAAATANTGGTGTCTCATTGTGGTTTTAATTTGCATCTCTCTGATGGCTAGTGATGCTCAGCATCTTTTCACATGTCTCTGGGCCCTCTCTATGTCCTCTATGAAGAAGTGTCTGTTCAAGTCTTTTGTCCATTTTTTAATTGTTTTTTTTTTTTTGTCTCCCTGCAGTGGAGTTGTGTGAGTTATTGATATATTTTGGAGATCAAACCCTTGTCCGAGGTATCATTGGCAAACACATTTTCCAAATAGTTGGTTCTCTTTTTATTATAATGCTGTCTTCTTTAGCCATGCAGAAACTTTTTAATTTGATGAGGTACTATTTGTTTATTTTTTTCTTTATATCCCTTGCTTTAGAGGACATATCTGTGAAGATGTTGCTGCATGGAATGTCAGAGATTTTCCTGCCAGTGTTTTCCTCTAGGACTTTTATGGTGTTATGACTTATATTTAAGTGTTTTATCCACCTTGAATTTATTTTTGTGTATGGTGTAAGTTGGTGATGGAGCTTCATTTTTTTGTATCTGTCCAGATCTCCCAATACCATTTGTTGAAGAGGCTGTTTTTTACTCCTTTTACGCTTCTTCTGCCTTTGTTAAATATTTATTGCCTGTAGAGACTTGGGTTTATTCCTGGGCTCTCTGTTCTGTTTCATTGGTCTATGTGCCTGTTTTTATGCCAGTACCAGGCTGTTTTGATTACAGTGGCCTTGTAATACAGTTTGATATCAGGTACTGTGATCCCTCCTGCTTTGTTCTTCTTCGCCAAGATTGCTGCCACTAGTCGGGGTCGTCTATGGTTCTATATAAATTTCTAAAATGTTTTTTCTATATCTGTGAAATATGTCATGAATACTTTAATAGGGATTGCATTGAATCTATAAATTCAATGGGTAGTATGGCCACTTTGATGACGTTAATGGTTCCCATTCATGAACATGGTACATCCTTCCATTTGTTTATGTCTTCCTTAATTTCTTTCTTCAGTGTTGTGTAGTTTTCTGAATACAGGTCTTTTACCTCCTTGGTTAGGTTTATTCCTGGGTACTTTATTTTTCTTGTTGCTATATCAACAAGAAAGTGAAATTTTTTCCTGATTTCTCTTTCTGATGTTTCACTGATTGTGCACAAAACTGCCTTTGATTTCTGAGTGTTGACTTTGAAGCTGGCTGTTTTGCAAAATTCATTTATTAGGTCAAGTAGGTTTTTGATGGAGTCTATAGAACTTTTGTGGACACTATCATGTCATCTGCACACAATGACAGTTTTGTTTCCTCCTCTCCAATTTGGAGGACTTTTATTTCCTTTTCTTGTCTGAATGCTGTGGCTAGGACTTCCAATATTATGTTGAATAGGAGTGTGAAAGTGGGCATCCTTATCTTGTACCTGATCTTAGTATTGAAAAGCTCTAAGTTTTTGCCCATTGAATATGATGTTGGCTGTAGGTCTCTCATGTATGGCCTTGATTATGTTGAGGAATACTCCCTCTATTCCCACTTTGCTGAGTGTTTTTGTCATAAATGGGTGCTGTACCTTATCAAATGCTTTCTCTGCATCCGTTGATATGATCATGTGATTTTTGTCTTTTGTTTTATGTGGTGTATAATGTTTATTGATTTGAGAATATTGTACCATCCTTGCATCCCTGGGATGAATCTCACTTGGTCATGGTGTATGATCTTTTTAATGTATTGTTGGATGAGGTTTGCCAATATTTTGTTGAGGATTTTAGTGTTTATGTTCATCAGCGATATTGGCCTGAAGTTTTCTCTCTTTGTTGTGTCTTTATCTGATTTGGGGGCTAGGATGATGCTGGCTTCATAAAAAGAGTTTGGGAGTCTTCCATCCTCTTGAGTTTTTTGAAACAGTCTGTGGGGGATAATGGTTAACTCTTCCTTAAATGCTTTGTAAAATTCTCCTGTGAAACTGTCTGGTCCAGGGCTTTTGTGTGTCAGAAGCTTTTTGATTAGTGTTTCAATTGCTTCTGCTGTTATTGGTCTCTTCAGGCTTTCTGCTTCTTCTTTATTCAGCTTTGAAAGATTATATTTTTCTAGAAGTTTGTGCATTTCACCTAGGTTTTCAAATTTTTTGGCACACATTTCTTCATAGTAACTTCTTAAAATCCTTTGTATTTCTGTGGTATCAGTTGTAATCTCTCCTCTCTCATTTCTGATTGTGTTTATTTGGGTCCTCTGTCTTTTTTTTTTCTTGATGAGCCTGCTTAAAGGCTTGTCAATTTTGTTTATCTTTTCAAAGAACCAGCTTCAGGATTCATTGATCCTTAGAATTGTGCTTTCCATCTGTATGTCATTTAATTCTGCTCTGATCTTGGTTATTTCCTTCCTTCTACTTGCTCTGGGCTGTTTTGTAGCTGTTCCCTGAGTTCTTGTAGGCGTAGGGTTAGGTTGTTTGTTTGAAACGTTTCTATCTTTTTAAGGTAGGCGTGTATCACTATGAACTTCCTTCTCAGGACTGCCTTCACTGTGTCTCATAAGTTTTGGGTTTTTATGAGTTCATTTTCATTTGTTTCCAGAAACTTTTTGATTTCTTCCCTAATTTCATTCTTGACCCATTCATTGTTTAATAGCATGATATTCAATCTCCATGATTTTGAGTGTTTGGGGTTTTTTCCTTGAGGTTGGTTTCCAGTTTCAGTCCCTTGTGGTTGGAGAAAATGCTTGATATGATTTCAAAAATGTCAACATTTTCTTGAAATTGTTGAGGCTTGTTTTGTGTCCTATCATGTAATCTATCTTTGAAAATTTTCCATGTGCATTTGAAAAGAGTGTGCTTTTGGCTTCTTTGGAATGAAAGGCTCTCTATATATATCGGTTAAGTCCATTTCATTTAGGGCATTGTTCAATATTGCAATATCTTTGTTGATATTTTGTTTGGAAGATCTGTCCATTTTTGACACTGGGGTGTTAAAATCTCCTACTATAATTGTGTTGCTGTCAATATCTTTCTTGAAGTCCTCCAAGATTTTCTTTATGTGTTTGGGTGGTCATCTGTTGGGTTCATATATGTTTACAGTGTTTATGTCTTTTTGGTGGATTCTTCCCTTGAGTATTATGAAATGACCTTCTGGGTCTCTTTTTAGGGCTCTTTTTTAAAAAGTCTATTTTGTCTGATAGTATTGCTATCCTGGCTCTTTTTTCCTGTTCATTTGCTTGAAATATTTTTTTTCAGCTCTTCACTTTCTGTCTATGTAGGTCTTCTGTTCTGAGATGGGTCTCTCATAGGCAGCATACGTGTGGGTCATGTTTTCTTATCCAACTCCCTATTTTGTGTCTTTTGATTGGGGCATTTAATCCATTTGTGTTTAAGGTTATTTTGATAGGTACTTATTGATTGCCATTTTATCATACCTGTGTTCCTCTCTCTCTCACTGTTTTTCTTCATGTTCTTAAAGCTGGTTCGGAGGAGGCATAATCTTTGAGGCTTTTTTTTGTCCAGAAATCTCTTTATTTGGCCTTCAATTTTAATTGAGAAACTTGCTAGATAAAAGTAGTCTTGGTTGCAGGCCTCTAGTTGCAGTAGTCCAACTTGGTTGCAGTCTTCATTACTTGGGATATTTCTTGCTGTTCTCTTCTGGGGCATTTCCATTGAGAAGTCAGCTGCTAGTCTTATTGGGGCTCCTTGTATGTTACTTCCTGTTTCTCCCTTGCTCCTTTTAAGATTCTCTTTTTATCTTGGGATTTTGCCATTTTAATCATGATGTGTCTTGAAGTGGGCCTCTTTGGATTCCTCTTGATTGGAACTTTCTGTGTTTCCTGGATTTGTGTGACTTTTTCTGTCATCAAATTAGGGAAGTTTTCCATCATTACTTTTTCAAACAGTTTTTCTATCCCTTGCTTCTCTTCTTCTCCTATCCCTATTATATGGATATTATTACATTTTTTGTTGTCCTGCATTTCCCTTAACCCCTCCTCATTCTTTCTTTGCCTCTTTTCTTTTTCTTGCTCTTTCTGGGTGTTTTTTTCTACCTTGTCCTTCAGCTCATTGATCCGATCCTCTCCTTCATCTAGACTGCTTTTCATTCCTTCTACTGTGTTCTTCAGTTCAGTAATTGTATTCTTCATTTCCTCTTGGCCCTTGTTGATAGTTTCTATTTTCTTTTTCATGTCGATATAGTTTTCAGTGAGTTCATTGTAGTTTCCCTGTAGTTTTTGGTAATTCTCTGTGAGCTCATGGAGCTTCCTGATAACTATTGCTTTGAACTCAATATCTGATAGTTCACTTGACTCTATTTCACCTAACATTCTTTCTGAGACTTTCTCCTTTCCTTTCATTTGGTGATTGTTCTTTGTCTTCCCATTGTTTGTGAGACTCCTCTTGTTAGCCTCTGCTTCTTAAATTGATGTGTTCTGACTCTCTGGGTTTATGGTGTGAACTTCTGTGGTAGAATACCTGTGAGGTTCAGTGGTGCAGACTCCTTGATCTCCTGAGCTCACTGGTCTTGGGCTGTTGTTTATGTTGGCTCTCTGTATGTATTTGGATTTGGATTGTTGTTGGGACCTTCTGTGGTAGGTCCTTCCCTCCAGCTCATTAACTCAGGGTCACTGTGTGCACAACATCTTATATTCTGTTGTGCAGGTGTGGGTAGGTTGTTGAAGCTGGTTCTTGTATTTGTACAAGGTTTTGAGGCTTCTCTCTTCTTCTTGTTCAGTTGTTTGTTCTTTGTGATTTCTCCACTATTTAATTGTATTTTCAGATCAGTGCTGGGTTGAGTTAGTGTGGTTTCCACTCCCTCCTTTACCTTCCTTTGTTGTTATCTGCTGGTGGTTCCTTTGTTGATTGGTTTCCTCTTCTAGCAGGTATCTTGGTGTTCACAGCCTCCACCTACTTTTGCAAGTTCTCTGGAGCAGCAAAGTGAAATTTGTCTCACTCTCTCAGCTGTTGGGGTGCCCCCTCTTTGGGTCCAACTCTGGTCTTTTCACAGCTCCAGGTTTTATTGTCTCATGTCTGATTTTTCAATGTCCTCTACCATTTTTGGCCTCCAATCTTCATATATGCTGAGGTAATGTTGGCTATTTGCTCTGTTCCTCAGTAGATTGGCTAGGTGTTTCACCCATGTGCAGGGGAAAGTGGACTCTGCTTCCACCTATCTTGCCACCATTTTGAGTTCTCCTATTTTTAAAATTGATTTGTAAGAGTTCTGGCCAAGATGGAGGCATAGGTAGAAATCCTTTGCTTCCTTGCACAACCAAAAGGAGGATAACAGCCAATCTAAAGTCAATGAATACCCAGAAGTGCCAGAAAATAAAACTGCATGGAATTCTGACAACCAAGGAATTAAACAGTCAACCAGAACAACCAGACTGGTAAGAATCTGTGGCAAGGCAGTGGATCATGTGTGTAGCGCTGGCTGAAGAGGAAACTGAGACTCAGCTGACTCTGGACTATGGTGGTTGCTGCCTTGGGAGAAACTCCCAGTCTCATATGACTTTGTTGGAAAGTGGGTGAGAGCTGAGCAGGTGAGCTTCATTTTCCCTCTCTGGTCCCTCCCCTGCAGGCAGCACTGCAGTGCAGCAAGGAGGGTTGCAACTGCCTAAGTGAATACCTAAGGCCTCACCCCCTTACAACTTAACAGGTGCACCAAGACAAAGAATATGGCCAAATGAAAAACAAAGCAAAACTTCAGAAAGAGAGCTAAGTAATGAGGAGATAACCAACCTGTCTAATGGAGAATTTAAAGCCCTGGTAATCAAAATGCTCACAGAACTGACGGAGCTTGGTTGAAAAATGAAAAAACACATGAAAGATACCCAAAATGAAATGAAGCAAAATATTCAGGGAACCAACATTTTGTTCCTTCCAGGAAGGAATCGGGACTCAAAGCAAAGATTTGGAACAAAAAGAAGAAATAAACATCCAACTGGAACAGAATGAACAAACAAGAATTCAAAAAAGTGAAGAGAAACTTAGGAACCTCTGAGACTACCTGAAACATTCAATATCTGAATTATAGGGGTGCCAGAAGGAGAAGAACAAGAGCAAGAAATTAAAAACTTATTCAAAGAAATAATGAAGGAAAACTTCCCCAATCTGGCAAAGGAAATAGGCTTCCAGAAAGCCCAAAGAGTCCCAAAGAAGTTGGACCCAAAGAGGAACACACCAAGGCACACCATCATTAAGTTACCCACTATTAAAGATAAAGAGAAAATCTGAAAAGCAGCAAGAGGAAAGGACATAGTTACCCACAAAGGAGTTCCCAGAGACTATCAGCTGATTTCTCAAAACAAACCTTGTAGGCAAGAAGGGACTGGAAAAAGTATTCATAGTCATGATAGGCATGAACCTATATCCAAGACTGCTCTATCCAGTAAAGCTTTCATTTAGAATGGAAGGGCAGATAAAGTGCTTCCCAGATAAGGTCAAGTTAAAGGAGTTCATCAACACAAAGCCCTTATTATATGAAATGTTAAAGGGACTTATCTAAGAAAAAGAAGATCAAAACTATGAAGGGAAAAGCAAGGAGTCTATGATCAAAGATAGATGCTGACAGATTACCTGCTGTAAATACTGCAGCCTTGGGGCAGGAGAAGGCGCACTGCACGGACAGCAAACTCACAACTATCAGCAAATGAACCTAAAAGAAAAGACAAACAATGAAAACAAAAACTAAACAACTAGAACAGAAACAGAATCAGAGAAATGGACATCATATGGAAGGATTTCATTGGGGAGGGGGAAAGGAGGAATGGGCAGGGGAAGTACAGGGAAGAAGAGGCATAAGTGGTAGGCATAAAATAGACAGAGAGAGATCAATAATGATATAGGAAAGAGAGAACTCAAAGAACTTATATGTACAACCCATGGACATGAACTAAGGGTTGGGCAATGCTGGAGGGTTGGGGGTGCAGGGCAGAGGGAGAACAAATGGGGAAAAGTTAGGAAAAGTGTAATAGCATCATCAATCAAATATACTTAAAAATAAAGTACAGCATAGGAAATACAGTCAATAATATTGTAATAACTCTGTGTGGTGTCAGGTGTGTACTAAAAATATCTGGGGGACTACCTTGCAAAGCACAGGTAGCAAACACAAGGCATGTGGGCCAAATCTTGCCCTCCACCTTTTTTCACTTGGTCTGGCACCTTATTTCTACCTGATAGTGGCACTTCATTCCTTGCTCTTAGTTGAGGAGTAGTTACATTTATACAGTCCTAAAATTACATTTGGCCCTTTGAAGGCAACCACGAGGCTGATGTGGCCCCTGGTGAAAATGAGTTTGACACCCCTGTTGTAAAGTATATTATTGATATTATTGTCTAACCACTAGGCTGTACACCTGGAACTAATACAAAATAATATTGAAGATCAACTGTAATAGAAAAAGTACAGTTTAAAATATGGTACAAAAAATAAAAATGTATCATAAAATAAATAAATTGATATGTAATTGACATATTACATGGTATTAGTTGGGGTATACAACATAATGACTCAATATTTGTAAATATATATTGTGAAGTGATCATCCATTACCACACACATTTTTTCTTGTGATGAGAGCTTTTAAGATGTATTCCCTTGGCAACTTTTTGGTCTACAATACAGTATGATTAAGTATAGTCACCATTCCGTAAATTACCTCTCTAAGGATTAGTTTCTTTTAAAACTGGATGTTTGTACCTTTTCATTACTTTCACCTGTTTTGCCTGCCAACTATCTCCTGCCTCTTGCAACAACCAGTAATCTTATCTTTGTATTTATGTGTTCAGGTTTTGTTGTTTTGACTTTTATGAGCCACATATAAGCGAGATCATACTGTATTTGTCTTCCTTGCTTGACTTATGCCAGTTGCCATAATCCCTCAAGGCCCATTCATGTTGTTACAATTGGCAGGATTTTTTCTTCTTATGGCTGAATAATATTCCATTGTGTATGTGTGTGTGTATCACATCGTCTTTATCTATTTACCCATTGTGGGCACCTAGCCTGTTTCCATTACTTGGCTACCATAAATAATGCTTCAATGAATGTGAAGGTATGGATATTTTTTCATATGAGGATTTAATTTCTTTTGGATAAGTTCCAAAGTTTCTATCTTTAATATTTTGAGGAAACTGCATACTGGACTTCATAGAGTCTGTAGTATTTTACAATTTCACCTACAGTGTGTACATGTTCCTATTTCTCCATGTGCTCACCAACACTTGTTATCATTTGTCTATTTTATCTTATTTATATTTTGGAAGGAGGTTATGATTTTATTTAATTTAAAATTTAAATTTAACTATAATTGTCAAATAAAATTGTGAAAAATTCTAAGTGTACAATTTGATGATTTTACATATGAATACATTATGAAAGGATTCTCACTATTGAGTTAATTAATGCATCCATCGCTTCACATATTAACTCTCCCTATTTTTGGTGGAAACATTTTCAAAAAAATTTTTTTGCTATTATATTATAGTTGTCCCAATTTTCCCCCTTTGTCCTCCTCTGTTCAGTTCACCCCTTGCTCCCACAGTCAATCCCCGCATGTTGTCCATGTCCATAGGTCACTCCTACATGTTCTTTGACTAGTCCATTCCCTTTCTTTTCACCGATATCCCCCAGCCATTGTCAGTCTGTTCTATGTTTCTGTGTCTCTGGCTCTATTTTGCTTGTTAGTTTATTTTGTTCATTAGATTCCTCTTATAGGTGAGATCATATGGTATTGTCTTCCACTGACTAGCTATCACAGAGATGCAAGTTAAAATCACAATGAGATGTCACCTCATACCTGTCAGAATGGCCATCATTAATAAAGCAACAAACAACACGTTCTGGTGAGGATGTGGAGGAAAGGGAACCCTAGTGCACTGTTGGTGGGAATGCAGACTGGTGCAGCTACGGTGGAAAACAGTATAGAATTTCCTCAAAAAACTAAAAATGGAACTGCCTTTTGACCCAGCAATTCCACTGCTGGGACTATATCCTCAGAATTCTGAATCACCAATTTGAAAGAACTTAAGCACTTCTATGTTCATAGCAGTGCTATCAATAAATGAATGGATTTGCATTTCCATGATGACTAGTATCAGGTGTCAGTTCTGATATAAAGTTTGGTTCTAGGAAGGGGAAAGCAAGGAGTCTATGATCAAAGATAGATGCTGACAGATGACCTGCTGTAAATACTGCAGCCTTGGGGCAGGAGAAGGCGCACTGCATGGAAAGGCAGACAGGCCTTGGCTGGAATCCACCTCCAAGTCTGGCAAGCCAGTTTCCTCACCTGAAAATGGGGATGTGGACACCCACGTCCTGGATCACCACTGGACCAAAGAGTGCGGAGGTGGAATGTCTGCACCCTATAGGACCCTGAAGGAATGCCAGGGGACTGACCCTGCAGGTATTGGCTCCTCCTAGGCCTAGGGTCTGGTGTATGCCCATTTGTTCTGTTGCTACAGGTTTACCTGGAGCTGTAGGACGAACGGGGATGCCTGGACCAGTTGGCGCAGTTGGGCCCAAAGGGGACAATGGCTCTGCTGGAGAACCTGGACCAAAAGGAGACTCTGGGCCACCTGGTGAGCTGCTGGGTATGGAAGGCAATGTCTGCAAGTGGTGGTGCTGCAACAAGGTTATGTCAGTAGGCATGCACATATCCGATTCCAAGAAGAGGGTTGTTCTGAAGGTGGCCCTGGGCTGTTACAGGAAAGGCTGCAACTACTATTGGACTTCATCTGTAAGATGGTGCTGCTTCTCTGCCTTCATTATTGCTCTTATCTTTTCATGCGCTCCCCCTTCTAAGAAGGATTAGTGCACTGACTGAGCTGGTCCTTTTCCCCAGGACCTCCAGGACCTCCAGGACCTCCAGGACCTCCAGGTATGCTTGGCTCACCTGGAAGAGAGGGTCCCTCAGGAATGCAGGGGAACATAGGACCTCAAGGCAAACCAGGCCCCAAAGGAGAGTCTGGGTCCAAAGGTAAGTGATTAGTGTGTGGCCAGTCTGGAAAAAAGAAGGGGGGAATGTCAATGGCAGACCATGATGTGACTGAGGCATTCTCAGAATGCCAGGAAAAGCCCAGACCATCAGTACTGGGTCAGCCTTACTGTGGCCCCTTCCCCCACATTGACAATACTTTCCTGTTAGCTTTTACAGAGGAGCCCAGGCAATAAGGAGCACAGTCTCCCCAGTTCTCTCTCACCACAAAGCCCTGGGTGAGATCTTCACAACTGAGGCAATAATGCACGCTGCATACACTCTCAGCAGAATTTGTCCATATTTGTTTCTTCCTTAGGAGAAGTGGGTGCCCCAGGCATGCAGGGTTCTGTGGGCACAAGAGGTCCCCCAGGTCTTAAAGGAGAGAAAGGTGCCCTTGGTGAGCGTGGAGCCCCTGGAAATGCTGGGGAAGCAGGTGAGTGATGAAAGAAGCTTGGTCAGGCTTTCAGTCTCCCCTGCCCACCAGAAGCTGCCAATGCTCATCCCTTCGCCATCACCCTCGAGCAGCAGGTCAGTGCTGGCATTACTGGGCAATGGGGAGAGTCTAGTAGGCTTGCCAGGAGGGTCCATCACTGGCCATGAGGAACTCTCTGTACATGGGGGGACTGCGGTGTGAACCACAGGGATAGTCTGTATACAGGGAAGGTTGGTGGCTGGGTGATGGAGATGGTCCATATACAGACAGGGGTGTGACTGTGTTTGGAACAGACTGTGTGAGGGTGAAAATCTGGGGGATGTGTGCAGAGCTCACACAACTCTTCTCTGATCTCAGGCCCTGCAGGAGCCATAGGCCCACAGGGACCTCCAGGTGCCAGGGGTCCCCAAGGACTGAAGGGGGACAGAGGTGCTCCTGGAGACAGAGGAGCAAAAGGAGAGAGTGGGCTTCCAGGTAAGGTAGCCTCCCCCAGCTCTGGGAACCCCACTAGTGGGGGACGGAGGAGGGGTCTCTTCAGCTCAGGGCAGCCCCTCCACTCAGTGGTCAACCCGTTTCAGGCGTGCGTGAAAAGCAGACAAGGCTGACAGGCTAGAAGGCAGGAAGATTGGGCTCTGGTTTTAGACTCTGTTACTTGGTGCAGGGCAGGCCTGAGCAGTTTCTCCATCTGGTCATTGGGACAAGCACAGCTCCCACTCCCTTCACTGGATAGCTCTGAGCATCAAATAATCCAGGGGATGGGAAATACTTGAGGAGTGTGCAATCCTGTCCCCCACCCCACCTCCTGTAGGAAGTGCTGTCAAATTCTCAGAATGTGGAGTGACTGTGTCACCTGGATCAGTGTCAGTGGGGTGCAAGGACCTGCTCAGGGGACAGTTTGTTCACAACAGTAGCACAGGAAATGTGGGCAGCAGGGCCTGTTGTGTCAGCAGATGTGGGCTTTGTGGGGGCCAGTCCCAGCTCCTTACCCCACCCCCAACAATGCCAGCAACTGGGCACCCTTCCCTTGAGGCCCAGACTCTGAGCCAATCCCTGGCTGTGCTGGGCTAGTCTTCAGTCTACCTCTCTCTCTGCAGACACTGCTCTGAGGCGGCAGGTGGAGGCCCTACAGGGACAGGTACAGCGTCTTCAGGGTGCCTTCTCTCTGTACAGGAAAGGTGAGTTCCTGGGCCTGGACCTGAGCCTGAGGCAGACACTGGGGACAGGCCTCAGACTGGGTCTGTGTTTTGGTTTGGAGTTGGCTGGGTCTGAGGCAGGTGTGGGTCTGGGACTGTAGGGGGGAGGGGGTGACTGGCTGGACCTGGGATGGGGCAGGGAGTGGGGCTAGGGCTAAGGGTGGAACAGAGCAGGGCAGCCACATGTTCTTGGAATTGGAAGTAGATGCAAGGGATAAGTGGCAGGATGTGTCCCTTATCATGAGTTCAGTGGGTTGCTAGAAGCATGGCCAAGGCCATGTGGCTCCAGAATGCCCCCAACATTACAGCCAACTGTGACCCAAGCCACATCAATGCCCTGAGTCCAGGGCAGTCCAACAGACCTTCACTCTTGCTGACCCTGTGTTGGTCCCTGTCATATATGGAGAGACCCAACCACCCAGGATGCATTTCTTAGCTCTGTGGGGCTGGGTGTGGGAACACCCCAAGATGTACCTGCCCAGCCCACAGCAGCAGAGAGTGCAGACTCTGCTCTGAGATTTGGGGTTGGCATGCTGTCCTTGGGTCAAGGCTGGTGAGAGCCAGACGTTCACATGTGGCCACTGAGAATCTCACCTGAGGCATGCCCTAAGTCTGGCACGGGGCTGGTGGTCTCTGGGCTCTGGGTGTTCAAAGCAGATGTTCCTCCCAGAGCCTGCAATGCTGAGGAGTGTGAGGCCTCCAGGCGCACACAGCTGAGTGCCCTGTGCCTGTGGGAATCTCCTCCTCTCTCCCTATTTTGCTCCCCTGGACCCCTCCTCTCCCTGATGTCAGCTTTGAATTCAAATCATTCACCACATCTCACTGATCCAAAAAAGGAAGAGTTCCTGAAGGAGGGAAGCATAAAGGGTGAGGCATAGGCTTGGCTCCAGAGCACCAAAGCCCACTAAGTACCTATGTATCAAGGATTTGTGCATGTACTCACTCACTCTGCATACATGAGCACACATGCTTATGCAGGCACACACAAATAGTCACACACATCCAGATGGACCTTTGGGTTCCCATTACCTTGTGATGGAGCTTGGCTATATTTGTATATGCACGTGTGTATATACCCGAGTATGTGCATGTGATGGCATGTGACCTCTTGTGCTGACCTTGTGCAAGGCTACTCTGGGTGCCATCTTGAACTTGTGGATAATGTGCACTCTGAGCCCTTGTGGAAGGTACTCACAGGTCAAGGGCAAGTAGGTTGGGGTGCAGCCTGGGCTCCTGACCAGCCCTGTGAGTTTGGGGAATGGCCCTCTCAGGAGCCCTGAAGATTTTTGTGCATGAACCCAGAAGCCAAAAGGATGGAAAATGAGGCAGAATAAAAACAGATAGTTAAGTGTGACACAAGTGATAGTTTTATAAAATATATTTTCACTTTAAAGATGAGAAATGGGAAACTCTAAGAAACATGGATTCTCCCTTGCCCACCTGGACAGTCATTGCCAAGGTGGGGTGAAACAACCTGGCCTTCTGATTCCTAGACAGGGCTCTGCAGCACTGATTCTCTCTCCGTCCCCCACTCCCACATACACAGATCAGATCCCTTCAACACCTCACCCAGCACTCTGGCCTCACCCACATGCACTCCACGAGGCCAGCATTGGGCTACACACAGTGCAGAGATTAGCACATCACTGCTCTGAGAAGGCCCACCCATTCTTCTCCTTTCCCACACCCCACACACAGAGCACAGACCCTCTGACAATGGCACATGCCCTGCTGTTACGTGGGTTCCAAGTGAGATCAGAGTGAGCACCTGCATTGCTATCCATGGTCTCATAGACTGGCCCAGGCTGCATGGTGCCATTTCAATGGCCAGAATCGGTCCAGTTCTGTCCAGTAATTGGTAAACGGATTCTGGTATGCCATGTGGGGAGGAATGGAAAGAGCATGTGTAGGCTTTACTGTCAGCTCAAATAAGATTTAATTCCTAACTCTACATTTGATGGTTATGTGACAAGGAGCCTCTTAATCTCTCAGAGCCCAGGGTTCTCACCTATAACTAGAGACCCCAGAGTCACCTTATAGAGAGCATTGTAATTTGGGGTTACTCTGGTACCAAGTGTCTCACTTTTGTCCTATCTGGTACCCTGATGCCCTGTATGGGATGCCTGGGCCTCTGGTTGGAACACAAGGGTCCCCCGAGCTTTGGCTGGGTGCTGTCAGAACCCAAAACTGACTGTCCTCTTCCTTCTGTTAGTGGATCTTTTTCCTGATGGCCGAGTTGTTGGAGAGAAGATCTTCAAGACAGGAGGCTTTGAAAAATCTTTTCAGGATGCACAGCAAGTATGCAGACAGGCTGGGGGGCAGTTGCCCTCCCCACGCTCTGCAGCTGAGAATGAGGCCTTGCAACAGCTGGTCGCAGCTCAGAACAAGGCTGCATTCCTGAGCATGACTGACTCTCAGACAGAGGGCAAGTTCACCTACCCCACAGGGGAGTCCCTGGTGTATTCCAACTGGGCCCCAGGGGAGCCCAACAACAGTGGTGGGGAAGAGGACTGTGTGGAAATCTTTGACAATGGAAAATGGAATGATAAATCCTGTGGAGAGAGGCGCCTTGTGATCTGTGAGTTCTGAGCCACCCAGG